>NW_013547174.1:0-77500 GCF_000499425.1 Eimeria acervulina
TATATATATATATAACTGTTTGTGCAGCTTTGAGGTGCACAGACACCTAAGAAAGAAATACACAAATGCAGACGGCCGCAAACAGAGATATGCATGTGTAGATGTGTTTGTGTGTTTGTATGTGCATAGATAAGTAAGTATAGAAGTCAATACTCTATACTTATTTATCTATATGCACACAAACATATCTGCTGCTCAGTGGGAGACATTTATATATTAATACATATAAAATATATTACATTAAATATACTTATTGTTTAATATTAAGCATTAAAAATATTTTACATAACTACATTATTTATTATATATATCTATATATAAAATATACATATACTGGCTGTCTGCTTCTTCTATGCATTTAACTTCTAAATGCTAAATACATATAGAAGAAGCTGACAGCAAGTGAGGGCAGCCGCAGCAGCAGTAGCAACCCACAAAGCCACAGGGAGGGGCCCCCGTAGCGCCTGTGGAGGGGCCCCCCAAAACGATGAGAGGCCTTAGTGGGGGCCCTTTTAAGGGCCTGCTGGGGGCCCCCGTGCTCGTACACCTGGGGGCCCCTTGTATGGCCTTTATATATATATATATATATATACTTTAAACGAAGCAGTAGAGGATAGTATAGAGAGGAGTTGTGTTTAAACGAATATTAGGGGTTTGTTGTTTGCTTCACCCTTCTTCTTCGCCAGGTGTCCAACACCAAAGAAAGCCCCTGTAAATATACTTAACTCAACTCAGCATGTTATGCAGCAGCCGGCCTCTGCATGCAGCAAACATGCAAAGAATTCAAAGGCAATTATTTTCATGCTCCCCTAAACCCTAAACTAAACCCTAAACATTAAACCCTAAACTCTAAACTAAACCCCAAACATTAAACCCTAAACCCTAATCTAAACCCTTAACATTAAACCCTAATCCCTAAACACTAAACCCTAACCCTAAACACTAAACCCTAAATCCCAGACCCTAAACCCTAGACCCTTTGGACAGGAAGTTATTGGCGGCCCTGCGTCTTCTTCGCCTCAACGCCTCCAGCAGCAGCAGAGTCTGCAGGTTGTTGAGGAAGTGCAACAAGAAAGACAGCAGCAGCAGCAGCAGCATTAAAGGAAGCCCTCTTAAAGCGGTGTCCTGCAGCACCATGGGGGGCCCCAAACCCCACAGCAGCCCCTGCAGCGTGGCTGTGAGGCAGCGGTTGGCCCGAATGCATGCCCCAGCAGCAGCAGCTGCAGCAGCAGCAGCTGCTGCTGCTGCTGCAGCAGGATTTGCATTATGTGGCTTAGAAGCAGAAAGCAGAGGGACAGCCTCTAGATGAGAGAGCCCAAACAGCAGCGAGCATACAACAGACATGCATCTGCTGCGCATACACCTGAACATAAACGAAGACGCCGGCACATGTTTCCTTTCGTCGTATATCACTTTATGTTTTTCTTCTCTCGCATGCAGAGACAATCTGCTGTCTCCAGCTGCTGCAATCACTCTAAGCCGGCTTACAAAGGGGGCCCCGCAAAGCTGCAGCAGCTGAAGGACCCCCGAGAGCAGCAGCGGCAGCAGCAGCCGGAACTCGAGCTCCTCCAGCAGAGGCCCCAGCAGCAGCTGCTGCACTTTCAAGCAGCAGGGAGTGATGAAGGAGAGAAGATATGCATGTGCGCGCGCATGCAACGCAATGAGGGCTTTTAGAGCGCCGAGCTGCTGAGGGAGCTGTACGTACACCCCACGTCGAGAAAGAAAGGCATTCGCAGCAAGCCCCGCAGCAACAGCACAAGTGCTGCAAGCATGCAGCAGCAGAAAACGATAGAGAACAGCAGCAGCCGCAGAACGCCTTTGTTTTAATTGAAGGCGATTATGAGGAGACCCCTCAGGGAGAGGGGTGGGGCCCCAATAACGACAGTCTGGGGGCCCCCATCCCCCTAGACAGAAAGCCAACGACAGCCGCTGCTTTTTGTAGTTTTTGCTGTCTTTTGCTGCAGCAAGAGGAATTCTGAATAAAGGCAGAAGCACCGCTGCTTGCAGGGCTTGAGGTGCAGAGGAGACAGTCTCTACAGATGGAGACAGAGGGTTTTGCTGCTGCAGCAGAGAGACAGCAGTCTCTGCTTCTGTTGCTGCAGCTTGATTGGAGAAGGAAGAAGAGAGGAGGGGCCCCACAGATCCTTTGCTGCTTGTTGCTGTCTTCTGTCTTTGCTGCTGCTGCTCACCAGCGCAATGCAAAGACCTAAAGAAGAAAGAGGAGCTGCCTGTACACCCCAGAGGCGTTGCATGCAGACAAGGCTGTAAAGTACTTCCGCTGCATCTAAAAGAAAGAGATATAAATGCAAAGAAGAGAAAGAAAAAAAGAAAAGAAGAAGACATCACAAACTTGCGGTGTATCGGCAGCGGGAGGCAGAGGCCGAGAAATAAAAAGAAGGAAATAAACGCCAATGTCTACATATTGAATAATTAATTATTTACTTTTGATTAATTTTAAATATAAACTATATATAAATTATTTCTTTCACAAGAAAAACGCAGCAGCGCCTCCCCAGCTGTCGGCTGCGGGCCCCACACTCTGCGTCTTCGAGTAGCTTGTCTTCAGCAAATTATCAATAAAAAACAATAATTAATATTATTTTAACTATAATTTGTTGTGTTTTTAATGCAATAAAATATAATATGGAGTTTATATGAGGCAAAATGCTGGCGTCCTCCTCGCCTATATGCGCCTGAGTAAACAAAACCAATCTTCTTCTTTTTCTTCTGTTGTTTCTTCTTCTTATTCTTTTGTTTTTCTTTTTATAATGATGCTGCTCCTATTTGATAGCAGCGCGCCTGGAGAGCATCAGGTGTATAGACAGCCGGCACTGCCACCGCTAATCTGCTACGAACGACGTAGGTGCTGCTGCTGTTAGGGGCCCAGCATTCTTTTTTTTAATCCTTCCCTCAGCCGCATGAACGCGTGCATGCATGCATGCATGCGTGTGTGCATGCATGCATACATGCATGCAGCTGATTATGCTTCATTGTGTATATCTTGAGCTCTTAGTTGCTGGAGGAGCGCAGCGGCTCGTCCTCTTTTTAAATCAGGGTCTATTGCTACTGCTTGCGATTCAATGGCTGCGAGATTTTCTCCTCTCTTCATCTTCACATATCCGTTTCTCCCCCAGTCATTACCCCACGTGCTGGAAACAGAAAAAATAATAAGTTCAAAGTTTCTCTTTAGTGCTGAATCCATGCATACACATAGGCATGCATGCATGCATGCATACATGTATCGACATCCGCATGCAAGCATACATGTACTTTAATTTTTTGTTTGTTTAAACCTACTTGCGTACAACCCAGAACTTGCGGGGCGCCATACCAGGCATTCTGGGGCTGGAGAAGTTTGTTTTTAAAAAAAAAGAAATATATTTCTGACTTTGCGGTGTATGTACACCTCAAGATAGACTTACGGATCCTCCCCCCAACCTACGATCGCTATCGCGTGGTTGGTGTACTCCCAGCCTGTGTACGCATGTATAAAAAAAAATAAAAAGATATTTAGATGAAAAAGGCATTGAAAGAAAATGAAAACATATTTAAACAAAATTAAAAACATTAAGAGAAAAAGCATTAAAATAAACAAATCCACTAACAACTAATAGAAACAAAACAACAAGAACAACAGTAATAACAGCCATAATAATAATAGTAATGACAATAATAATAATAATAATAATTAAGAACAAAGCGGCAACGGCAACAGCGACAACACCGAACAACAAAACAACGAACAAAACAACAAAAACTGCAGCAACAAAACAACAAACCGCCAACAAGCAAACGAACAAACAAAACAAACAAACAAATAAAGCAAACGGACAAACAAACAAATAAATGAATAAACAAATACAGCAAACGACAAAACGACGAAAGCGAACAACAAACAAACAAACAAACAAACAAACAAAACAACAAAGCAGCAGACGGACAACAGCAAACAAACAAACAAATAAATAAATAAACACATAAATAAATAAATAAATAAATAGACAAACCCGTAAAGCCCTTATTTGGTGAGTCGCAGAGTTTTCCGTGTTGTGGAGGCTTCGCGTCGAAGAAACCATCGTCATACAAAAAGAGAGCGTCAGGCGCATCAAGGGCAGCAGCAACAGGCCTAAAGAAATATATATATTATCAATATATATATGCATATATATATATGTATAAATATATATATATATATGTTGTGTAGAGGGTAGATGATATATTCTCTTTTATATATAATATATAATAGAGAATATATTATATATCATCTACCATGTACAATATAATTATAAAGTGTGAATGTGTATTACATATATACATTATAAATAGTATATATATTATTACTCTGTGTGTATATATTATATATAAATATATAATAGCGTTATAATTTAAGTAACATGGATATTATCTAATATGGAAACAAGACGGGCGAATTTATGCCAGCTAGATCCTCAGTTAAATTAATTAACTAATTAATTAATTAATTAATTAACTAATAGAAATTATGTTATAGAGGTTGGCGTTAACTTCACTTGAAGGTACAACGAGAATGCAATTAATTAGCGATGAAGTAATTGATTGATTAATGCTAGGGAATCAGCGAATAAGTGTTTATTAATCTGCTGCTGTGTTGTTGTATGTCTTATATTTAAAATAACTTTATTAATTATCTTAATTATAATGCTATCCCATACAAACAGAGACAGACAGCCGCCTTACCCGTGGCTGTATATCTCTCGCATTATTTTTTCTTCGTCGCAGCCCTCATAAAAACCTCCTACGTAGTGGTAGTCTTGTGCATACCTAAAAATAGAAACGTATATTATACGCATGCATGCATGCATGCATGCATGCATGTGCGTTATAAATAGCATGTGTTGTGTAATTTGAATGCGTGCATATTAGATAATAATATATATGTTGATTAATATGGTTTCATGGATAGTATTGTAATTTGTGTGTTGTATTATATACGTGCATGCATGCATATTGTAGTATGTGTTTGTATATATATATATATATATATATTATTACAATAGGATGCATGCATGCATAAACCCCCTTAAAAGCACTTGGCTTACCATCGTTCCTCAGGGCCGCAGCCCTCCGCAGAGTTTGGTGGAGACCGGCGGAAGTCGCCAACGCTGCGGAAAGTAAGGTCATTTGTTGCTGCATGCAGCATTTGTTATTAAGGTGCATGTGCGTTGCATGCACATCATATATAACATAGATTGATTGTTTGATTGATTGATTGATGGATTAGTTGATATAGTGATGGATTGATGGGTTTATTGATTCGTAGATAGATAGATACATAGATACATATACTTGTATATACATATATATAGACACATAGACAAATATATATGCATATATATGCATCCATAGATATAGATATATATATATATATTTGAGATTTTACTGAGGCCTTACTGCAAACGGCAGGGCGCATCTGTGGGGTTGTGCGAAGCTGTGTACTTCTGACAGTCTTCCGTCGCCACTCCAATTTCTCTCGCGTGTTTACCCACAAGGAAGGGATATCCGCCGTCGCATCCCTGATTAAATGGCTGCAAGAGAGAGATAAATAATAACATCTAGAGTCTGCTTAAAGAAGAATAGCAAGGAGTAGGAGGAGAACACAAAAGAAGAGAGGAAGAAAGTAAAAAGAAAGGAAAAGGAGAAGGAGGATACGACGAAGAAGAAAAGGAAAAGGAAGAGAAAAAAGAAGAAAAAGAAAAAGAAAAAGACGAAGAAAGAAAAGAAAAAGAAGGAAAAGAGGAAGAAGAAGAAAAAGAAAAAGAAAAAGAAAAAGAAGAAAAGAAGAATAAACGAAATGAAGGGATATTGCAATCAGCATACAACAGGCAAAACGACGCACAGAACAACTTAAAATTGTTTGGGGGGATAAGGGCGAGGCGAAGATTTCCTTTGCTTCCAGACGAGGAAACAATTTCTTTAAAAGAATTTCAAAGCGACGCTGCAGTACATAGGCCCCCGAGACGGCGTAGCAGCTGCCGCAGTTTCCTGAAGATGTATGGTTGAGTTGTTGCTGCATGCAGATGCATCTGCAGTTGCATTTGCTTCTGCATGGATTTCATATGCTGCTGCACTCATCTGCTTGCATTCATCTGCATGCAGATGCAAGTGCATGCATGCATGCATGCATGCATGAAAGCATGCAATAAACCCCTTACTTTGGTTAAGCACAGGGTCTGCTTCTGCGTCATAGTTTGGTGATAGAAAAGGATCCCCCCAGGTCCTGCAAGTGTTAAGAGTATCATTTAAAGAGCCCGTAGCATCGGCGTAGCCTAATTTCACTCACCACTCAGAGGGTAAGGGGGCCCCAGCCGCCTCCGCATGCAGCATTAGAGGCATGTCGCATGCATAGGGCTTGTCGTTGTTATGCGTTGTAGCTGGAGAGAACAGTAGGAGGTGAGGCGAGGAGGAATTTGTTTATTCTCCTTTTCCTGTGTTGTTTTTTTCTGCTTTGTTTGTTTACCGTAGGCGCCTTCTCGCTGTTTAAATTCAGGTAGTGCGTACTGCACCGCCCTGTGGAATTTCTGATAGCCTAAGTGGCTTTTATACATAGCGAGCTCTTGAGGGGGTGTATTGATGAATTGTTTAGGGTCTGCTCTCCACGACCCTTGTCTACTGCTGCTGTTTTCGAGGTTTGGTTGCTCGCTTTGAATCCTCTTCTATGCGTCTTACTGCGGGGAATCCGGTGCTGCAGAAAGAGAAGAGAGAAGAGGCAGAGATGGCAGTTTGTAGTCGTGTCCAGACATAACAAAAGAAGATTCGCTGTTCGTTGGATGTTCTTTTTCTGCATAGAAACAACTCCATTTGAACGAAGGAGGTCTGCCGCCGCCCTCGCGGATTTCCTGAACACAGTAGAGAGAAAGCAGCGGCATAATCTGATGTTTCTTTTTTATTTATCTAAATTACGCACCCTGACAGCCCAACCCAACTGCAGCTTCGAGGGGTCCGTCGCGTAGCACTTTGTGCGGCCGAAGAGGTCTTCTGAGTCTCCTGTAAATGTCGTATTATCATCATCGTCAGAAACACCATCAACTGCATGCAAATGCATGCATGCAAATGTATGCATGCAACTGTATGCATGCAACTGTATGCATGCAACTCTGCACACTGGTTTACGCACCGTTCATTCTTCTTCTGCATTCTGCCCCTCCAGCTTTGCTGTATTTCATAAGGCCGAAGAACCGTTTCTTGCCAATCCTCACCTGAACCCCCAAGTGCTAATCTCTACAGAACACGAAGAAAGAAAAAGAAATAGAAACAGCAGCACAAAGCCAGAGTTTGTCCCACTTCAAAGCCCTCGTCGTAAACCATTGTCCAGGTGCCGATCTGCAGGCCGCTGCCGGGAAGCGTCACGACTAAGAAACTCCATCTTCTTCTCGTTGGTGTTTCCGTACGAGTTGCGCGCTGATCCGTCAGCACAAGGCGCGTACTCAGCCCTTGTTTGCCGCTTTCCTCATTCGCCCACGAATAAAAGTCTTCTACGCCTAAATTACATTGTGTATGAAATAAGAGAACGAGTGCGTGCAGCGCATGCAACACAACTCAGAGTCTTCTTTAAACCCCCAAATCGAATGCAGTTGCCTACTCGGGTCTAAATTCTCCATATTCATGTTGGGAGAGCCGCCGCCGCATGCAAGCGGCTCGTCTGCTTCCTCAGCACCCAGAACGAATCTCCAGGTCCCTACGACGTCGGACTGCAGCGGGCAACGCCTTTGCAGAGCAAAGTAATATTAATAATAAATCAAACAAGCTCACAACCAAGGCGTGAATCGGTAGATCAGCCGTCGCCCGCTGAGCAGCAAGCGCTGCTGCAGTAACACCAGCAAGGAAACCATAAGGGAACATGATTTTAAAAACTCCTTTTGAAAAGGATATTCGTGGGACAATTGGCCTTAAAAAGGAGATTAATATGGCCATAAGGGATGCCGTATTATCCCAACTTTGCATATTCAACGCGGTAAGCTGCGCTGTGAGTTTCAGGTCGTCCGTACAGCGCGTGTAACGCATATTATATTCGATCGTCTTGATGACGGAGGAGTTGATGAATACATCATTAGCTATGTTTTCATAGTTGCATTCTTTGCTTAAGTGTACTTATGGCTTCTTATCGGCAGCAACTACACTGTTCAGCACTACTGGATTCAGAAACATTTCACCGGTTTCAGAAATTGCGGAACTACAGAGTTAGAAATTGCAAAAAGAAGTTGAGCCAAAGAGCTCAGCTGAGTATAGAGAGGAAGGGCTAAATCGTTCAAGTGAGAAAAGTGTTTTGTTCTGGTGGCGCTGCTTTAAATGCTGCATGCCATCCGATGATTGTTGCATGCATGCGTTTCTCGCTCGTATGCGTTTCCGTGCAGGTAGAGGTGGTGAAGGGTGGGCAGAAGAAGACCTTTTGCCTTGAAGATGCCCTCATCTGTCTGCACTGCGTGTTAATACTAAGAGCGGCCACTATGAATGCATCCAGACTATATGGATGCATGAATGAATGATTGCTGATTAATTTCTAGCTAAGTCTGTTGCATACGTAACCACCTGCGTCGGTGCTGCGGGGCTGTACATCGTCGCATATGGGGCTGGCGTTGCAGTGCGGTACGTCACAGGCAATTGGGTTGACAGAGGAGAAGTGCCGCAGCAAGGGCCAGAAGAAGAAGGAAAAGAAGAAGGAAGCGAAGAACTCTGCACAGGCAAGCAGAGACTCTGCTTGCTCACCAACTGAGGATGAGGGCAATACCCCGATGCAGCTCGAATAAGGTAATCTCTTTCCTCTGTGAAGGCCCTAACCCTCCCTGCAATATCAGCGAATGTTTGCTGCGCACACCCGCAGACATTCACACACCAAATACCCTCTATAAAAACAGATTCAAATGCAAGAACAAAAGAGCTAGAAAGAAGGAAAGAAGAAACAAGAGCACTTTAAAACAAAACCCAGAGGCAAAAGAAAGCAAGTATATTCTTTCTTTCGTTCAAGAAAGAAAGAAACTCCTTAACCTCACCTGCAATCGCACCTTGTGTCCAGGCAGCCACCGAGTCTGATTAAACTTCTCGATGTCGTCTAACGACTCAGCAGTCAGCGTGCACAATGTCTCGAGCTGCACAATAAACGAACAGAAGAGGGAGGTGTACATACACCACAAGCAGACAGGCGCCGCTATCCACGCGAAAGGAGCAGCCAAATGCCATGTGCAGATACATCCCAATGAACAACGAGACGAAAAACAAAAACAGTACAAACTCGACTGTCTGTACAGAGCAGCACCGGGACCAGCAGCACCAGAAACGACACGAGCAACGGCAGCAAAAGCACCAGCAGCAACAGGCAACAGCAGCAAAAACAGAAGCAGCAGCAACAGCAGCAGCAGCAGCAACTGGGGAGGAAGCTGACTGTATCGAATCCGGCATTGGTGAAATGCGAGGCGACGTCAGTTGGCAGTTTTTGAGCTTTGAAGAATTCAACGACTAACAGCCGTTCCCTCTCGAGTTCAGGGTCTATTTAATTGGAGGAAGGAGAAACGGAAAACAGAAAATAAAGGTAATATTATTATTTTATGATGCATTGTATTGTATATTGGTTACCATATACATTGCTACATTATTGTTATGTTCTGGTGTACAACATACAGAGAGAAATTTACTACTTCAATTCTTACTTGGGCTCCGGTCCCCACCAGAACCCGCGAAAACAGCACAAGAGAAAAAAGTAGACAGGGACTGACAGCACTTCAGAGATAACAGCAACAGAAGCAGAAGCAGAAGCAGCAACCGTAAAGCAGCAGCAACAGCAACAGCAGCCTAAGATCGTGCTTGACTCACCAGAGTTCCAGACAGAGGCGAATCCCTTGAGGTGTTCGGGGTAATGCTTGCAAAGGAAGTCTACAATAAAGTGAATAGCGTTTCTGGGGCAGGCCTCTTCGATTTCCTGCGAGTGTATTTACACAGCAGATATTTGCACAAAGCATATGTGAGGCAGGCAGGCATGATTACATGTGCTGCTACTGTTGAGTTTATTTATCCCGTAAAACCCAGCAGTAACACCAGCACCGCACACGCAAGTGTGCTGCTACCACTGAACTTGAAGTGTGCATGCGAGAGGGTTTAGAGGCCCACCTGCTGCAGACGAGCGAAGAGTTGAGCCACCTGAGAGATCTGCAGATTGACATTTCGGTCGGCATCTGCTGGGTTTTCCTGTCGCTGACGCCCTCTGTTGCCTACGTCGGGATGCGGCATCCTGAAGGCGGTTCTGGTTCTCGTTGTGCTCGTGTTTGTGTTTGCGTTTAGGAAGACCAGATCTTTGACGAGCTGCAAGAACCTGTTCTTCTCCCTATTCTGCTTTGAAAGTGAGAGGAGAAATGGAGAAAAAACCTTCAGCCGAAGCGCCGCCGAGACTCGAGAGCCACCGCCGACTCGGGCGAGGTGACTGACGGCTGCAAAGAAGAAGGGAAAAGTGGAGAGTAATACGCTTCTAAGCAGAGAAAACAGAAGGGTATCTGCTAAAAAGCACTAAGAACTCATAAACAACACAATTAGGAGGAATGTCTCAGCAGCCTTCGCAGAAGGAACTCATGAAGGCATCTTGAACTTGAATGTACGTACACCCGGGCCAACTAGCCCAGCACAGGCAGCGCCGTCGATCTTCTCATGTTGCCAGAGTTCTCCCTTCCAACTAAGCGTAATTTCGGTTTTTTCAATGCAGCATTACATATAAATGAAATTTATCACGTATATATTGCAGCCATTCATCGCTTTTAACCGCATATAGGCCAACCGCCGCCCCTCTCCCAGCCGCTGCCGAGCACGCGGATCAGCTGCCGCCGGAAACACCTGAAGCGTGGCTTTCTTAGTAGTGAATTCTCTTTCCAGCTGTGTTTGCCTGCACTTGTATTTCATTAGGAATTAAACAAGAAGAAGAGCGGTCGAGACAATATACAAGGCTTCCTTGGGCCTTCTCCCGTAGCTTGGCATTCATATTTACCGTGCTGCCCGAGGGCTGCCGCCGGCTTCCGGTGTACGCATGCAAATGCAATGGTTCCGCTTTCTCGCTTGATTTATTTATTTATTCGAAGTGTAAGGCAGATCCATCTTTCCCTTCCGCCTCCAGTCTCTCTCTGCCCTCAGTGGCGAACGTAGGCCTCCAATGCCATCTTGACGAAACTCAACGCGCCGAGGCTGCTGCACCTTTGGAGAGGAACTGAAGAGATCTTCAGCAAGCAGAAGGCTTCCTGTGTACAGCTCTTTCTTGAGCTCACTTCGTTAGCTGTCCTGCGACCCTCTGCGCCCCCCCACCACTCCCTACGGAAAGAAGCTGTGGGCCTGAGGCGTTCCCTGTGGATAGACGGTTTCTGTCCCTTCTCTCTCCGTCCTTAAGGCCTGCGTCTTCAGAGGAGTTATTTGAACGGCAAGAAATCCACTCTCTTAGCTGTAATGCATTAACTCAGGGGTTTCTTCTTCTGCTGGCCTGAGTGCTTAGACGGCGCCGCTTCTTCCTATTCCCTCTGCTGCCTCTGCCTCTCGTTGCGTCATGGGCAAGCAGCACGAAGAAGGCGATGAGCCCAGCACTTGCATTTCTGCTGCTGCTGCAACAACAGCAACAGCAGCAGCTCACAGTGGGCTGCGGCGCCGCAGGCCGCCTCAGGAACCGGCCTCAGGGGAAAGAGGCAGAGGAGGGGCTTCTGAGTTTCGTTTAAAGCAAAAGGAAGCTGGCAGTGATGATGATGATGATGGGGGTATTGAATTGACGGCTGCACAGACAGCGAAGGAGACGGAAGCTGCAGCAGACACAGACAGAAGAAGAGAAGATGCAGGAGAGGAGTCCGCAAGCAAAGCTAGCAAAAGCAGCACCCTGTCTAACCACCAACAGAAGCAGCAGCCGGAGCAGCAGAAACAGCAACAGCAGCAGCAGCCCGAGAAGGAGCAACAGCAGCAACAACAGCAGCAGCCGGAGCAGCAGCAGCAGCAGCAGCAGCGGCCGGGTGCTCGTTTGTTTATAGAGTTGACTCCGAAGATTAAGGAGTTCATTGAGCGTCGCGTCCCTCAGAAGCAGCGCAGGGACCTCATACTAAACGAGACTATAGAGTTGGATGTGCTGCAGCAGCTGGTGAGGGGGAAGAAGGTTTGCTGCTGCTGCAGCTGCTGCTGGTGCTGCTGCTACATGTTTTGTGTAGTTGTTTGAATGAAGCTCAGAGAGAGAGCGGAGTCAGCACAGACATCATGTTGGGTCTGTCTTCGTTTGTCTTCTCTGTTGCTTTTTTCTTCTTCCTCTTCTCAGGTAAAAGCAGCAAATGCAAAGGCAGGAAAGACAGAGGAGAGGGTTTTAATGAGCGATCTTGTTGAAGGGTCTCACCTCGTTGGTAGGAGCTGGTGTTGCTGGTGGTGTTAGAGTTTGTCTTTGCATGCGTCTTTGTGCTTGCCTTTGTCTTTTTCCTTTTATTTTTCTTTGTCTTTATGTTTGTCTTTTTTCGTGCGTATGTTTGTCTTTGTGTCTGCGTTTACTTCTGTGTTTGTTTGTCTGTCTTTGTCGCTTTCTATGCGCCTGCGTCTCAGCAGCGCTTGCTGCACCAACCAGATCTTCTGCTGCTACTGCTGCTGCTGCTGCTGCTGCTATTGCTGTTGCTGCTGCAGTTGCTGCTGCTGTTTGTGGGGTGTGTGTTGGCTTGTCTGTAGCGTTTCCGTTTTGTTTTGTCTGTGGTTTTTCTTTTTGATGTTGATTGTTTTATTAGGGCGTATTGATCCTCCTCCTGTTTGTTTAAATTCGCTGAGTTTTAAAGAAAGGCTGAGATTAGAAGCAGACGAACGCAGACATCAGGCTGCCCTCCGCAGCGTAAGAGGAGAGAAGAAAGACAGCAGCGACAGCTTCGCTGATTTAAACAGAAGTCTGGCGTGCGTCTCCTCTTCGTATTTCTTTATCTTTCTTTCTTTTTCCCTCTCTGCTCTTCTCTGTCCCTTTGGTTCCCAACTTGATAGCTAGCTACCCTCACTCTCCAGCATCAGTATGCATGCATGCACACAGTGCTGCAGTATGTGGAATGCTGCGCTGGTGGAGCGGGGATAGGCAAAGCGAAGTGGGTGCGTAGTCGGCAGCTCAGGTGTATAGACAGGTCACCGGTTGTTTGAGTGCATGCTTGCGGTGCTGCAGCATGGGGGTAAATGCACTCCTTGGCATTTTCTTAACCTTCCTCGGAGGTTACTGGGCAGCACTGTACAGCGGCGTCAGTTCGTTTCAAACGGTGAGGAAGGGGGGGCCGAGGGGGAGGCGCAGCAGCAAACCGCTGCACTCTAGCACCAGCAGCAGCAGCACCAGCACCAGCAGAAACGAATAACAACCTAGCGCTGAAGCTGCTCATGCTGCTACTGCTGCTGCTGTGCATGCATTCATCCCGGCTGCACTTCTTTCCTGAGCTCGTTGCGTGTGACGGGACAGCGATATTGCTGCTGCTGAAGCTGCTGCTGCTGCTGCTTGCATGCATGCATTTATATTGTGTTTGTGAATATCTTCTTTCTGTGTTTTTTGTGTGCTTTGCAGCGGGTGGTTGTGGGTCTGATATGTTCGGTGGTTTGTTTAGTTGTGGAAGTACTTCTTTTTATTCTCCACGATGAACGACAAAACAGAAAACGCAAATCTATGCGAGGTGTATGTACACCGCAGCCCTTCAGAACCGCCTAGGCCTCACGCCTCTAGTTGTTTGTATATTATATTATAGACAAGTTATAGGCAAGTAGCTTGTCTGTAACTTGTCTATAATATAATGACGACTAACATGCATATGATATACGAATAATTTGTATATAGTAGAATATGTGTGTATAATGCAAACAACTCGGGCATAATATAATAATATACAAGAACTTGACTATTGTTATTATTCTTTTTTATTTTATTCTACTTAATAGAATTCTTCATTTTCTGCATTTGCCCCACACCGCTGACCTTCGCCGCTGAGCGGCATCAACGGAGAGACTGTAAACTAACAAACAGCATAACAGTCTAAGACTCTTGTTTTTAGCAAATAACACCATAAATGTATATATATATATATATATATATATATTCATGCACGCTGCATTACTTGATGTTCCTATACGTATTATATATATATATATATATATATATTATATAATAGATGTATACATATAGTACACCAATCCCTTTGAAAGTCTCTTTGCGTTTCTTTTTAGCACATCGTATTATCAGCATACCTAAGTAAATTGAGTTTGTACTATTTCTGTTTACCTCGTCGACAAATTTAAAACTGTTTCTGTTCATTTTCAGCAAATGGCATCAATCAACCTACCACGGTATACTTCTAAGTTCAGTGTTCCATATTTCTATCTATGCTTCTATATATATATATATATATATATAATATATATATATATATGTCGACCTAGAACACTTTCTGCTCAATGGAGAATTGATCGTCTTCAATATAATTACTTCTGCTTTGGTTTCTATTGCAGTCGAATTACGGCCGTTCCTCCTTGGCAAATAATCAAATACTCTATTTAGAGTTGGTTCCCTTCAGGGATGGGACTGGTTCTCTCCCTGTCCAGCCTCTACCGAGAAGTCTAATATTAATGCTTCTGCTCTGCAGCATGTGATATATATATATATATACCTAAGAACAATCAGTGTCCTATCTCTCTCCCCCTACATATATATATATAGATATATACTATGGATGTATATAGCATATATATCTATACCTAGAAGTGCGGTGCTTGTTGCGCGCATAAATCGCTGTATAATTGATCCCCTCAAGTGAATAAATGGTTTCTGAACAGTTTTCGTTCATAGTGTAATGCCAAAGACGCCCCCAGTCTTTAGGGGTTGGGCTATAAACGGCCCTCCTTAGGGTTCTGTTATTATTTGTATATCCCCTAAGCAACTAAAACATAAACATGTGAAGGCAAATGCAGCGCCAGGCGAATAAATTCTCAACCATTAACTTAATTAATTAATACTTAAATCTATTCTGATGATGCATAACTCCAAAACGCACGCAACGGAAAGGGTCTGCTCTAAACAAACAAACCCAATAGTAATTCAAGCAAAGGTACATCATCATCACTTCATCATCTCCTCTTCATTCTCCCGACTTTAATCTGGGGGGCCTTTTTGGTTTTAAAAAGGCAATACTTTGGGGAAGATATAAACGACAAGGAGATGAAAGACCACCACCACCTGTAATGCTGTACTCACTATTCAGACCTTTAGCCCAATTACACCTTCAGACCCAACAGCCTTTTGCCGTTATCACTCAGTGTGCAAACATGAGGCATGTCTCTGAACATCTGGTTGCAGTCGAAGCTGAACCCAATAACCCATTTATCCGGTAGAGAGAAACCGACGAAGTCCGCTGTCTGCCCATTTGAACGAGTAGTACGCTTAAGTGTAAGCGTTGCTATACGAACGCTGTTAGGCTGGAACTGCTGCAGGTATTTCTGCAGCTCTGTAAGGGTGAGTCCTGTGTCTATGATATCCTCTACAATTAAAACATCCTTTCCCTTCAGGCAGGAGAGATCATCGCTCACCACCTTCAACTGGTTGGTGCTCTCTGTACCCACGCAAGAACTCACGCGCAAGTAATGCTCAAAGAAAGGAGGGCAAGTCGCCTCCTCATCGTACAGACTCAGCTTCGCCAAGTGCTGGAAGAGGGCAGAGAAAAAGCTGCGAGAGCCCTTCAATAAGCACAGACAGTGCAGCTCCCTGTTCCTATACGCCTTCCGGATATCGTAGGCCTGCATTCAAAATAAGCAGAATGAAACAATGTTCCATAGATAAATAATAACAAAAACACCCATATTAATAGGAAACAATCACACACGAATGAATAGGGCTCAATGGGCAACTTCAAGGGTAGAAGGAGTATAAGGACAATGCCTGAGCAAGCTGGTTGATCTCCCTCTTCATCAACAATACACAACAGCCTCACCATCTTCTCCACGCGGTCCATAAGAAGCCCGTTCGGAATAATTATATTTTCGATGTATTTGTGATACTGCTTGGGCAGCAGTAGGTCGTCTGGGCTGTAGCGGACATCATCGCCGATTACGATGGGAGCGCTGCCGAGGGGTTGTCCGCTGCGTGCAGAACAAGAAGCAGAAAGTGTTGCATAAAACAAAGAAAGTTAGCCATACAACTCTACGAAGGGGGAGAAATAGTGCAGGAATACATAGGAAACGAATGAACAGACGCGCACGGCGCGATAGCACGGCCAACACGAAATCAAAATAGATCACTCACTTCGTCATCTTCAAAGGTATTTTAGGAGGAGGATTCGGTGTAAATGCGCAGAACAAAGAATAGATACTGTTCAAAAGAGGAAGACAACTCATTCTCTTAACTGAATGCCTCTTCCGCCACAGACCCCACGGCAGCCTCGAATGGGGGCGCAAGCCCGCACCGAGGTGTTCTCGATACCAAGTGCGACGAGGAGGGTGCTGTGAGCGAAACCAGAGAAAAGGCACATTAAATGGAGCTCATCAATAATGTATCTAATATTTATACAATTTAAAATGTAAAGATGAGGCGCTCTGCTCAACCATATCACATAGCGGCTCTCACTAACTACCGTCTTGCAACGGAACAAGGCTGTACAGAAACTCCTTGATCGTTCCTCCTCCTCTCTTTTGCCTCGATGACGATCATTAAGAAAGGGGCAATTATATTAATAATTGCCAACAAATTAACAATTATATTGAAGAATCAAAGAAACCCAACCCAGCGCAAACCAGAAGAGCGGCTCTCGCCCGCAAAGTCCATTGCATCGATCTGTATGCCATTCAGTCAGGCGCTGTTGCACACCTTCTGCAATGCATAGAAAGTGGAATTCAACGCATTAGCTGCATATATTGATATCTGCATGCGGCTCTGCACAAATATGCGGCTGCTGCTCCCTACGCTATCGTGCTCCGACCATTGAGTGCCCTAGGCCTTAGATGCGGGCCGCTGGGAGATGCAGTGCAGGCGAATTCTTCGAAAATTAATATGCAGAGGCAGATACTCTACACTCAAGTTCCAAGCGGTCCTGGGTACAGCAGCATAAGGACCTGCTACTGGGGTGGAGGGAAAGGCGGGGAAAGGCCGACATGGGCTGCAACTTCTGCTGCAAGGCGTCCCCAGGTGTGAGCATAGGTAGGCTCCTTTTGCTGCACCCAGTAGCAGTGTAGACAGTTATTTAACACTTATTTTGCTCTCTGTAGCCAGCCTGCACAAAAGTAAAAATATGCCAATTAAATATGCCAATTTCAGGCCATGCTCCCCCACACTCTCGCTTCAGGGGAACACGCACCTGTTTGCCTAGTGCGTTGCTCTGCTGCTGTTTCAAGTTGATGCAGCTGCCCTGAGGGCAGTTGGAGGGGCAGTGTAAGATCTATGCGACGCACACCGGCCCTCCGTTGGCTGGAAGAACTTACCCCGGCGTAGCGCAAGACCCGGTGACCTGCCTGAACCCTGCAGCCTCTCCAGCCGCAGAAAGACCGCTATGAGGAAGTGGGTCGCGCCATATAGGGACTCCGATATCTTGGGTCTTCTTGCAACCGAGAGAAAGTGGCAAGGAACATCCCCCAATCCCTACTGCTACTGCTGCACAGCCGCGTGGAGGGCGCTGTCCAAATAAATTATTTGCCCTTTAGGAGGTCCATTGGGGACACGGCAGTGCACGCCAGCCCAGGGAAGAAGTTGCGTTAGTACGATGTGATATCGAGAAACCTTTAACTGTTCATTCGGCTGGACAGGGAGAGCGACCGAATGGCCTCCCCCTTCCCTGTATCTTATTCTACCCCCTGCTGAAGAGCCATGAAGTCCCAATACATACACAATTTGCATGCAAAGTGCACACGCGTCTTTGCAAACCACTACTTCTCAAGTTACTGTTATCGCTCCTGCTGCAGGTGCTCCAAGTGCCCCTGGGCAGTCCTGCTGAGCACTCATACGCTATCCATACGTACAACAGTCTAGCCTTCATTGATTAGTCCCGCGAAATCGTGATAGCCTTGCCTCTGGAATTCGGCAGATGCATTCACCTTCCCCGAGGGCATGCAACTGTATTCTACATTGCGAATGCGGGTATTAAGCATAGTGGTGAATGCCGTTCGTATGCATGGGTATCTGAGAAAACGCAAGGAAACCAAATGACTTCTGAATCCTGCAGGTAGTCAAGTATTTCGTCGATCTGCGCAACTGGAAACTTTTGTTTCACAATGATTTTGTTCAAGAGCGTGAAGCCAGCTCTTACTTTGCTAATACCTTGCTGTCTCGAAAGGTGCTATTTGACGTTTTATTTTGTCCTTCCCTACCAGCTCGTCTACGTCTTTCTCCATCTCCACCTAAAGATACAGGGGTCGCGTGCACCTCGGAATGCCGTTTGGGGCTGCGCCGGGAGTGAGGCCGATGCCATCCAGTGGGTATCCAGCGAGAGGCCGGGCTGGTGGGGGTTAGTCGTTATTTTAACATGACTGGGAACTCTCCTTTTGACAGTGCGCACTTTCCCTGTTTCTCTGATCGAGTGCGTGCACATTTCGGCAGTTTCCTGCAACACCTCTTCATTGGGTTGGAGCCTCCGCGCGGCTTTCTCCTGGGGATGCTGGCTCCACTCCTCTTACAGCAAGGGATGTAAATGCTGTTGAGAGCGCCGGTATGCGCACTCCCTCATTGGTTTCGTGTACGTTGACCTCACTGGCGTCGTTTGGGGGCCGCATGTGCACTCTCCACAGGTTCACCCACGGCATGCCTGTCTTGTCTGCCGTTGGAGAAACGCAGTGACAGGGACTACGCCAACGAATACACAGGTAGGCGGACCATCTTGCAGTAGGGTCGAGTACCAGATCCACTCCGGAGCCTGTGCCAAGTACCCCCAGCGAATTCTGACCATTCGCACGAAGCAGAATGAGCACAGAAATAACTTGAGGAGGATCAGAAAGTGCGGCTATCACCTCTTTCCATACCATCAGTGCTCCCCACGTTTGGTGCGGGCCAGGGCATTTCCAGCGGTGCTTTTTTTGTGGCAGTGCTGCTCGCAGTCGTGCTCGAAACACTTTTTCGCGAATTACGTGACACTGCTTATTGCATAAAAAGCAAATGCGCCGGTTATTGGTTCCATCCCCCTTTCCAATGCCAGATCCGCCAGTTGTGGTACGGTCTCGCTTCGTAGCTTACCTCGGCTTGGCTGACATTCCTCCCACAGCCCCAATGCCCGTCGGCCCTACACGTGGGTCATTTCGAGAGCCGTTATCTTCCTTCTCAGCTGAGGTGGCAGAAGCCGCCAGGCCTCCCAGTTGTGGGGACGAGATATGCAGCTCGCACTTGTCCCTCTCAGCCATGCGGTGCTACCGCATGTAACAAGAGCTATCGGCCTTAGCTGAGGACCGTCGCGAGCTGCAGGACTGGAGTCAACAAAAACCGGCCCATCTCCCCTACGGCCTCCAGATGTGCTGGTCGCAGTGCCGCAAGGTCAGGCTAGGTGAAGAGCTTGCCTGCCGTGGGTTACGACACACCTTCCTGTATTTCCTGCTGGAAGGCAGTACATGCAAATATACCAAAGGCTCCTTTCGATTCTGCAGTAAGACTCTAGACGATGGTCCAATACTCATTTGATCCTCAGTAGCCAGATTACGCGCAATTATACACTCATGTCCTGCCTTCGGTTGGCGCAGGCTACACAGCCTGTGCTGCACTAAACTGAAGTTTTGCAGGGAGGAAGCTTGCTGTGTCATGGCTAGTCAGCGCAGAGGACATACAGAGTGAAGAAAACGGGAACAGGTCAGTGAACAGGGGGCATTAGAAATAGCACCACGAAGGACTCAAATGAGGATACTGTTGTTTGATCCACTAGCTCCAGCTGCATACGGAGGCGTCAAAGCCGTGCGGAACTTTCGAGCCTTTCGCAAACAGCATACTAAGCCTATGCATTGGGGGGCAAGCTGCTGCACTGTATGAAGCTAATGCCTTCATTGGCTATCTCGAACAGAAGGCATGCAGGCGCCTAAACTAAGTCTACCAAGATGTACAAAGTTCGTACATAGACACTTACGTGGCCTTCGTGCCTGCACCCAAACAAAAGTACGGCAGTAACCTACAGGTCTGTTGCATACACCAAGAGAAGATTTGGTTGTCCCTGCATGTGAAGGTACTTTGCAACATAAGCTGCAACCAAATGGTTTGCAACATGTCAGGCCACCTCTTTTCCACAACCTCAGGCCCTTGGGCCGCTGCGCCCAGAACGTCTGGGGATGGGAGAGGAAGTGAGCTGCTTCTAAGGGACTCTTGCCTTGAGCCTTTTGGCTCGACTGCAGCGCACGGACCGTCGGTACAGTAAGCAGACAGACAACCCTGCGGAGATGCAGGTGAACGGGTGAAGCTGCATCTTCTGCTCATCCCATGAGTCCACGGCTTCAGTTCTGCAATCCCTTGTTGCAATTTGAAGTGTGTTTTCTACAGCTTTAATTGTTTGAGAGGGAAGAATAACTCGATGGCTATCATCAGCACAGAACACCGACCCTTCAGCCCCAGTAGGGCTGCCTGTGCCTTGCCGACAACAGGGCTCGTGCTGGTCTTGTAGTGAGCCTGACCCAGTTTAGTTTAGCAGCTTTTATCTCCATCATAATTGGGTGTTGTTTTCTTTGTCTCGAAATCAGTGGAGTGGCAGCGGCATTGCATTGCTGCGGCTGCCGGCCCTTCAGGCACAGCGCGATGCGTCCATAACACGGTTGATTGCACCGCGTTTTCTGATTCGGCGAAGACCGCCCGCAAATGTCTTCCCCCTGTTAATATAGAGTTTCTTGCCCCGCTAATTGGGCGCGAAGCGTCTCCAGCGTGACACGATCAGAGCACGCAGTCGCCGTATATGCTGTTGACATAAGGCAGGAGCTGTCCTGCGTTGTTTTCCTGAACTACCCTCTGCGTTCCACCCGCATCCAGCTAGCTCAATTGAGTTGCAGTGCAGGCCACTGCGCCTTGTTGTGCGCATTTGAGTCAACAAACATAGGGGAAGCACCCGTCCCCCCACCTCCGAGGCCCTCTATGAAGAAGCGCAAGGCTAGCGAGGACCTCTCCCCGCAGCCTGACTCCCAGGGCACTGCCCCTGTGGAGCTGGCAGAAGGCGAGGATCCCGAGAGGCCTGTCCGTATATATACCGACGGTGAGGTGCTTTACGGAGGTGGAGAATCCGCATACAGGCTTCGTGGCCGTGCTGCACACGGCTTGGTCATGCCTGGGTCGTGGGATTGGTTTGTGTGATCTGCAGGAGTCTATGATCTCCTGCATCTTGGCCACATGCGGCAGCTCGAGCAGGCCAAGAAGATGTTCAAGCACGTGTACTTAATGGCAGGAGTTGCTTCTGATGAAGAAACGCATCGGCTGAAAGGCCAGACTGTGCAGAGTCTAGAAGAACGAGCTGAAACCCTTCGTCACATAAAGTGGGTAGACGAGGTCATTGCCCCCTGTCCGTGGATCATCACCCCTGAGTTTGTGGAGAAGCATCGAATCGACTACGTTGGTGAGCTGAAGTGTTGCAATTCGTGCAACATTTGGTTTCTCTTTCAGAGATAGTTGCTTTCACTATAGGCCGTTAACTGGTGATAGCGTACGTTCTTCTGGTTGATCCAACGTTAAGGCATGCGAGGGCACTGAAGTGCGAGAAGGAAAAGGGAAATGGGAGAAATGAAAATGTGGCTTGCAGGAGTGACAAGTGTATGCGCGTTTATGCGTGCGTTGCTGGCAGCTCATGACGCCGAGCCCTACTCTGCTGTTCAGAAGAGCAAAGATAAGAAGAAAGACGATAGAAAGAGAAGGAAAAACAGCAGCCCAACAGAGGCAGAAAGCGGTGACATATACGGCTGGCTAAAGAGCAGCGTAAGTGTATTTTTGCTTGCGTTTCAGAGGACATAGTTTCTGGTTTCTTCCGAGCCATTGCTTGCTTTATTTGCCTTGCTTTCGTCTTCCATATCCACTGAGCACGTCATTGCTGTGTGGACCACTCGCCGTTTGTTTTCAGAACAAGTTCAGGGCGACGGTGCGTACCCAGGGTGTCTCGACGACGGACATCATCGTCCGCATCCTTCAGAATTACGAGGATTATGTGGACAGGTTCGTCTGAACTGTCTTGCTGTAGGGAGCCACCTTATCTTCTGTCTGTAGGCCCCCTAATGTTCTTGCTGCTGCGTGAGCTGGTGGGGGTGTGGGCGCGTTTGCTGCAGATCGCTCTCACGCGGTGTCAAGCCGAGGGACATGAACATAGGCTACACGAAGGCTAATGCAATAAAGGTTTGTCTTATGACGGTTGCTTTCTGCTTGTGAGGCCCTCATCTTGCGAGTGGTGTGGCCTTTGACGTAGCTTCCGTTCCTCTCTCTGTCTCTTTGCAGATGAAGAAGAACATGCAGCGTTGGGGAGAGAAGGTCTCTGACGAGCTGACGAAGGTTACGCTAACGGACCGACCTTTGGTGAGGGTTGCAGGGTTTGAATCAGCAAGTCTTGCTAGCTAATGGTTCAGTAGTTGCATATGAAGGTCCATCTGGGGTGTCGGGCGTCGCAGAATAATGGGATTCATCTAGACTCCCTTGGGTTGGCTTGGGTTTCTGCTTTTGTTTTCCCAGGGGGTACACTTTGACGAAAGCGTCGAGAAACTCCGTAACAGCATTCACCAAACGTACGACAACTGGAGGGGACGGTCCCACAGACTGCTGCGTGGCTTCGCGAGCAAGTTTGAACCCATGGTGAGGCAGGAAATGAATGCTGGTTTTGCTTCTTCGTAGGGAGGCGTTCAACTGCTCCTTTCTCATTGACTGACACAGTTGAAGGGGCTCGCAATATCAACTGTGCAGTGAATGCATTTTTATGCGCACGTATGTATATGAACATATAATTATGCACTGCGTCTGCGAAATGTATATATATATATATATATATGTACATACGATTGTGTACAGAAGTCACTCATTGGGATTCATGTAAACCACCACCAGTCGAGCGACGACGACGCGGCCATCTCCGATGGCTCGGGCCTCTCAGACTCGCCGGCTCCGCACGGCAAAGAAATCAGTGGTGGGCAGGCGGGGGAAGAATCGGATGCTGCGGAGGCATAAACTTGCTTTAGTCATATTCAGTCTTTGCGTCATTGGCGCCCTTTCAAGCTGCTTCAGCGGCACTGCCCATAACGGGAAGCGCGTGAAATGTGAACACTAGTACACGCCTGGCTGCACAGAAGCTTTCATGTATATACATATATATATGCATTGCACATCAGCATACATGACATGTTGAAGCGTGGTGTATGTTTTAGACGAGGCCTTCCACCACTGTTCCCTTATTTCTACGCCGCGTAACAGCTGTATTGTTGCCCCAGAGCATCTCGCAAGGAGGCTGGGGAGCGGCAGTTGCAGTACGACACGGCAACAGCAGGCTTTGTATAGTTCTTTGCCTCGAACACTGCCGCTTCTGAATACGTATTTCGTGATGCTTTCTGAAAAGCATGAATGCGTGCATACGTGGGGTGTCTCGACGGCTTGAAGAACTCTTGAACGCAATCTGCAAACTCCACCTAGCGCGATTGGAAGGTTTGTTCAGAGTCACGTGGCTATAGCCATTTGTTTGCAAGTATTCCTTAATGATAGATGTATTGTGGCTGCTGTTGCTGACACTTGCAACAGCAGCGTGCTGGTGTACACGCGCCGCCGCGTGGACGCTCTGGGCAAAACAGAAATCGTCTAGGCCGCAGGTATGCTGAAAAGAGGTCGCCTTTAATTCCTTTTATAAATGAGCGAGCCGTCTCAGGATGTGCTGCAAGATCGCCGCCAGCGAATGCCTTGGCTTGTGGTAGGGTGGAAAAGAAATGCGGTTTAATGGCGCATGCATTTTGACAGCTGGGACAAAATGCCTGCAGAATTATGATGATCAAAGCGTCGACTCGGTCCCATCAGCAACGCGAGATTTCGAGTACACAACTGCTCGAAAGGCCGTTCCATTTTACCCTGAATCTCAGAACCCTGTGGTGGAAGTTGAGCCCGTGCAAGAAATTTTTACCGGCGTGCACACCGCGGAAGTGCGTCGTACAGAAGCTGTGTAGTTGAGAACTTGGGGCGCTAACTCGCCAATTGATTCTTCAGAATGAGCTCTTCCGCGTTGAAAAATCTGCATCAAGCGGAATCACTCCAGGCGACAGAGTCGTCAGCGGCTTAGCAGTCGATAAAGCAGGACGTCAGTACCAAGCTCATGGCCCTGCTGCTGTTCACCGGCCAGTTCCGGGGGTAGCACCTCTGTGCGAGACGTACAGCAATCCTGCAATGGCACTCGAAGGTAGTACCACTTGGTGCAGTTGACGTGATACGTCTTATCTAAACGCAACAGATTGGGAGAACCCTGTGCAGTGGCGCAATCTCTCAGAATTAGGAATCATGCGCCTCACTCCTGCAGCGATGATACCGTGTGAGACCCAGTTCATCTAGAGCATCCAGTGAACACCTCTGATCCAGCGCATGCATGCGCATCCTGCAGTGTCTAAGCCGACGAGTTTACTGCTGAAAGGCCACGAGTGCAACGTCGCTCGAATTACCGCTTTCGTCCGGCTAGGCGACGCCTCGGCCGCAGGAATCATCTTCCGATCCAAAGGACAGACCGATTATTTCGCTGCAACTCTCGACACCGGCAGACGGGTAAGTTGAATGGTCCTCAGCAAAGCCATTCAACACCCATTTCACGTTGCTCAGGTCGCCAGCCTGTCTACCAATCACGAAGGCGTGCAAACCAACCTAGCTGAAGCCCCGATCTTCTACATAAATCCATCTATTCGACATCAAATTACTGTGGTAAAAGTCAATAATTGAGGGCAAAAGTTTCTCGCGTTAACTGTCCATCAGGATGATCCAGGCGAGGACGCACCACTGGAGATGTTGGTAGACGGGCGGGTGGTTCTTTCTTACCAAATGCCATTCAAAGGTAGACAAACATTGAACTTCCACCATAATATCTCATGTTGTAAAGATTAATTGGGTTAGACAAGGGTCGCTTCGGGCTCATTGTGTCGCGAGGCAGTGCACTGTTCGACGGCTTCACAATCGAGCGGTAGTAGATCCCCCATGTCGGGTTCCTGGGCCACAACAAATAAATGAAGGCAACTCACTTGTTTGTGTGCGAAGTAATTCGCTATTATTTAGTTATTTATTGGTCTTAGTGCTCGAAGATAGTTGCAGGGAAGCCACGGCTTCCACGCGTCCAAGAAAGCCATTGGCACGAATCCTCGTAGCACTATTGCGGTCACGACTATGCGTGTGGTGACATCGCGTTTTCGGTGATTTCTATTTGTTCAGTTATGGAGACTCAGCCTGTTGCATTTCATCTCCAATTCAATGGCGCTTCGTTGACCTTGTTGCCGGGGTGAAGGGCAGCAGTGCAGCAGCATTCTGGAGACTGAACCTGTACACGGGTACATACAATCTGTCAGCAAAACTGGTGTCTCATTATTCTAGAGACAAGCTCACTTCTTAGTAGACGGCTTCGCATGCGCATGCACTCTGTCTGAACAGTGTCGGGAGGAACAGTGTGTTTGCTCGATTCGCCGGAGACGCATGCCCTGCTCACTACAACCGATGCTAGCAGCGGTGCCTTCAAGTGAAGAAGATCCTGTTGATTTTAAAGCCAGAAGTTCAAAGAAGTAGCACAGAACCAGGGAAACCGGGTGAAGTCTTGCTGCCTAGGGCTGGTACGCCTGCCGCATTCATGCGCTGTTAGTTTTGTCGAGGAGCGGCTATTATTTTAGTTGACAGGAAATAGAGGGAGGCCTAGTGACCCTATATTTGCTGCGCGTGGCTTATTGTACGAACAGCTGAAGAAGATGCCAGGGTCCACAGCTGGAAGCACGCCGCTGGGACGCTTCTCTTCGAGCTCGTCGGCGGACACCGTGCATACAAGTGACTTTTCGACGTACAGGAGCAAAGGGCGTGAACTTGCACAGGCAATGCTTTCTGAAATAGAAGACCTGCTCAGAGGATTTGATGCTGACCTTAAGACGCTCAGCAGTAGCAAGTCGAGCAGTGTTTGCCAGCGAAGCTGGTCGGACGCTCCTTCTCAGCCTGTTGACTTGAACTCATCATCTTCCCTTGAATCTTGCCCACGTAAGCCTTCGGAATAATCCAATAAGATGAATAAAGGTCCTCTGGTACCCTGCCTATTCAGGCTTAGTTTCAATATTCATTGGAAATCCCAAAGTTGCTGGTGCGGATGCGATGCAGTGCCCTCCCGTAGCAGAGTGTCTTGGGGGCTCGCTGATTCGCATATATGGAGATTGTCGAGCTCAGCTGTGCAAACGTTGTCTGATGAGGGCGACGAAGAGGGGAGCGCGTTCATGACGCTTATCAGAAACATCTACAAAATGGTGTCTTCGGATATCGCACCAAAATTACATGGAGTGACCCAAGAGGTAATCAGCATGTAGTGCAGAATTGTACAACACAAATATATATCGGTACGTTTGGCTGCCCGTTTCGGTTTACCAGTGAACCAGGACCAGGACATTTTTGGAAGGATCGTTTCCTCGATCTGAAACCTTTTGTGTGTTTCTAGTGCCTGTCGTTGTTGAGCAGGTTACGGAATTGCGCAAAAGCAATGAGCTGTTGACTGAAAAGGTGGAGCAGCAACGGCTACGCAATGATACATTGGTGCGTAACTTTCACGGGAGGCGTTAGGCAGTGGCAGCTGTTGGTCACTTTTCCCCTGTGATCTCGCTTATTTTATGAAGTAGACGCTCTAGCGGGGGAGATCATTGCATTATAGCATCAGAGTCCGGAATGGTTCTCTTCTGGAAGTCCTTGTTTCTTGTCCCAGCATTCGCTCTTTTCTTTTCAGCTCGAAGAATACGAAGACCTCCAGTCCGAACTTAGAGCTAAAGACACACAGCTACGTGAACAAAGACGGGTGTCAAAAAACTTAGGCATGTATCAGGGAGAAAATGCGGTGCGGCTTTTCTTTGCATACCTTGACGTGATCTACAGAGTCTGCTGGTAGTGGGGAATATTCACTTTTTTCCTGCAAGAGGCTGTATGACGGGGATATAGGCAGCAGCATAAGAGCCAGCTAAGGAAGCGTATACTGAGTTTTAGGCGCGGTGCAGTTTACTAATTCTGCTGTGTTAGGCATGAACACCTCGCTACAGTGGCTGCTGTGATATGGGCGTGGTGCAGATGCTTAAAGTGGAGTTGGACAGCCTGCGCGTCCGCGTTGAAAAGCTCGGGGGGGGAAGCAATTCGGCTCGACCGGCGGTTCGAGAAGTTCAAAAAAAGACGGATGTTCCGTGCAAGCGAGCCTCGTAAGTCTTGGGTACTGTCTGCCATTCAGTGTTGGCCGCTGTTTCGGGTGTTATTTTTCTTCGTGGTGTTCTGTTTCTGCTCAATGTTTGCGTTTATCACACTTTTGGATCTGCGACTGCGCAGAAGCAATGAATGGCTCAGTAAGGAGAACGAAGAGTTGCAAAGAGAGGTAAAGGCTCCCTCTTCCCCATTCAGTTTGTTCAAGAGACCAATGGGATATTCGTAGAGTAGCAACAACTTTGGGGCTGGCAAAGTATACACTGGGGGTAGCACTTATAACCTCCATATAGTTCGTTTCTAAGGGAACAGCAGGTAGTAAATGCCTACGCAGCAGCACTCTACATTCTGCTGCAGCTGCCGGAACATTTTCTTGTGGATGCTTCTAGGTAGCTCGCTGGCGAACAGAAACGTCGGAAAAAGAAGTCTTGATCAATGAGTTGAAGGATGTCATTAAAAATCTCACGGTAGCTGAAACTCCACGATCACCAGTCCAACGCAAACTATCTACAGCGCGACCAGAATCCATGCTCGGCGCAGCAACGATGGGTGCAAACAGAGCCTTTTCGGACGCCGCTTCCCTGGATCCTCAAGTAGGCCCGGCGTTGACTTTGGAAACCCCAAGGGGGCGTCTCCGCAACAGCCTGATGGGGAGACTCTCCCCTTTTCCTTCTTCGAAGCGGTCCCCTTCGGCTACTACACTTGCACAGGATCTAAGGATATCTCCTGCTGCACCAACCGACAGTGCAAAGGTTCAAGCGACGGCTGTATCAGATGAGCAACCCAACAGCCGCACAAGGGATTGTGCCCCCGAGCCGCCGCGCGCAGAAGTTACTGTGGTAGACGCGGCAGATACAGCTGCGGGTTTTGGAGGCATTAACGCTGCCCCGCGCGAAGGAGTAGGGCATTGGGTGGAAGCCATATATGAGGCAATGGAGAGAGCCCTCTTTGAAGTAGAAGACATCAGGGCCTCGCGGATCAAAGACGCCGAGGCGTGGGAGTGTAGTAAGACCAATATGAAGCAACAGCTTACGCGGACAGAAGAAAAACTTCGTGCGGCTACCGCAGAAGCTCAAACACTGACGAGCGAGCGCGATGCAGCGCTTGTTGACCAAGGTGAAACTCAGAAAAAACTGGACGAAGTCACTAGACAACTACAGGAGAGTATATCCGAGGTAGCGGAGCTCAAGGAAACTTTGGAGAGGACAGAACGAACAATGGAGGCAGCGCACAAAGAAGCAGCTGCCGCACAACTTCAGTTGACGCAGGCCTTAGCTACTGCGGAGAAACAAATCGCTGGGCTCCAGGATATGGTCGCATTTCGTAATGGACTTATCATGTCGGTGGTCTGCAACACAATTGATTTGCTCCCCAAGCGGCACTTGCAGGCAGATGAGAGTACAGGAGATTCAGATGTCCAGGTATTGGGGACGTCCGGTGCAGAACCCCCCCTAAAAAGACCCTCGACGGGTTCAACAGCCGACGACAAGTACGAAGGCGTCGCTGAGGGGTGCCGCTGCCCTCTTCAGTTTTGCGGCAGTAAACAATTGATGCAGCGCCCAGACGTAACTTCAAGTGGGCAGAAGCTTAAGGTCGTTTTCAAGACGCCTGATGACGCATGCTGCTCGACTTCGGGTTGTCTGAAATTATGGTGAGCCCTTGCATCCTTTAGAAACGGGTGTTCGCTTTTGTCGAAGGTCAGAGTGCCGGTGTGCAGTTGCGGGAATTATGCCTCCCTACCTTAACGTCGTAGCTGCTGTTGCATGCTGCACTTGCGGCCGGGTGCGCTTTTGTCTGTCTAGGTGCAATTCGGGGGCAACGGCAAAGCGGAATCTGCACAACCGCTGGTCTCCCTTCAGCCGCCGAAAGACGTAGAGAGGGGAGCACGCCCTACCCGGAAGTCGCACGTTGCGCCAGAAGTGAACAGAATATGGGTAGCAAAGCCGGGGCTTGACTTTTGCAAGGATGACCCCGGGCACAGACCTCGTGCACTGCAGCAGGCAGAGTCTCTGCACAACGTTCTGTACCTCCGCCGCAACTGGCTCTTTTCTGCTTAGCCTGTGAAGCAAGCAGGCCTTGCATGTTTACCTTGGACCAATTCGTGGGACAAAGCACTTGAAATTGTTAACTGCTACCCACTGATTCTGAATTCTGGAGCTGCGAGGAAACGTGGTCACCAATTAAGTCGGCCGGTTTCTGCGGCGATGAAAAGCGACAAAAAGGAGCTGCACGAGTATCGAGCAGCGGAGGAAGACTGTTGTCATTTATAGGAGCTACTTCGTTCGTTATAGCAGCAGGAAGCCCCCAATAATACTTGCTAATGCATACAACTTCCTCCTTTCACTGCTGCTGAAGCTGGTTAAGCGGCGACGACCTGCCGGCGCAGCGGTCAACCCTCAAATGAAAACAGGGTTGATCGGCTCTATGAACCCGCAAGCCACTAGACTAGACGTGCCAGCTGGGAATGGACCGAGAGGCCAAGCTGAGTGAGGGCTTCTAAGCAGACCAATCGTAGCTCTTGGAGCAAGTGCGACTGGCCGCCCATTGCAGCGCCAACGTGCAAAGCCGGGTTCGACAGATAATCTAAACTTGCCGTCAAGCGTCCACTTGCCACTTTACGCCATATGCATGCACACTGTTGTTACCTCCAAACAAGCTGTGCTCTACATGTAGGTGCGCCAACCAACCCGCACCTGAACTACTCAATTAATTCGCACTATCCTCAACCCCGACGGACTCTTCCTCTGTTTCCGCTGCTACGGCTTCACTGCTAGCCTTCGCAGGCGCCTCTGCTGCTGCATTTTCGGGGCCTGGCGACTTCTTCTGCCAGCGACCGCCCGGACGCGCCATGCAAACACCTAGAGAGGGGAACGCTGTTTCATCGTCTACACTAGCGTTGTACGGTTTAGGGGGAGCTGCTGGCTTGCCGCCAGCGCCCCGCCGCCTAGAAGCTGCTCCATCTTCTCGACCTCCTGCATCATTCCGATCGCCGCGGCCTGGTCCTCTGCCGCCTAGTCTGGGGCGTCTATCGCCTCCGTCGAGCCCATTCTGTGCCCGTGTGCCGCTGCTGTTGGCAACGATCTCCTGCAGCATTGCCGTGGCTTGATCCACTGCTGCTTGAGAACCCAAGAGATACACCGCCTGCGGGCGGCCTTCTATGACGATGTTGTCCAAGTCGCACTCGCTTTGCAGACGACGAACGTTTGTTCCCTGGCGGCCCAGAATCAGAGGCACCGCCTCGCGGGGAACCGCCACAGTCGTAGCCACCTTGCCACTACTAGCGACTTGTTCTTCAACCCTCTTAATGGCATCTTGAACGGCGTCGTGGCCATCCGTCAAGCCCCGCACAATAAGCACCTTTCTCGGGACATCTACGCGAATGCGCAAGCCGAGTTCGTCTTCCAGCTCGCGATGGGTCTTGTCCACAAGAAAGAGAAGAGCAGCAGCAAGAGACAGCTCCATTTCCTCTTCCTTCTGCTTCTCCAGTGTTTCTCTCACCAACTCGAGGGCCTTCTGCACAGCATCTGGATGCCCCGTGAAGGTCAGCGTAACCCTCTCACCGTCGTGGATGGGTGGCCTGCAAGACGCCCCGCTGAGGCTTTCTATTTCAGCCCGCTTCGCGCGGTCCACAATGCGTAGCTGCGTTGCTTTTATCTCCATCGTCTCCGTCGCACGCGCCAGCTGATCCATAGCTGCACGCAATGCCTCTACAGCAGCAGGCAGCGCCTTCGACGGCCCCACCAGCAGCACCCCATCATCATACCGAAGAATCGAGATCAGCTCATGGCCACTGCAGCACACCACCACCCACAAGACGCACCCATGTTCAAAGTGGTTCCAGCAGGCAGAACTGCACTCTGAACAGTAAGTAGAAACTCAAGAGAGGGAAGACGGCTCTACTACGCTGCAACAGCATACGAGCAGCAGCTTACTCAATGTGGGAGAAGTCCACCGCTGCCCCACGAAGAATCCTGCTGGCCTTAGCTCTGTCGCATTCAACAGCCTGGGAGCTGAAATCTTTAAATGCCTTCTCCAGATCTGCACAAGCCTTCTTGCAGGCTTCAGGGTCTGAGCCCTTCACCACAACTGCAGCCGTCTTGCTCGTGTCGCCGCGCCGAGGAAGCCTCACAAGAACTGTAACACCCAAAGCACTCTCCACCTCCTGAACCTTCGCCCGCGTCTTAGAGGTCCCCTGGGCCATCGCACGAACAACCTCTGCCTCAAACTCGCACTTGTGCTGAGGCTGAGAGGAGTCGCTTGCCGATGGGGGAGATCGAGACTCCTGAGGAAACAACCCATTCAAAAAAACATCTTTTGTGCAAACCTTTGCTAAAGATAAACGCAAAGGATAATTCATGCAACTACACACATCACGCTTCTTAAACATGTATATAGTGAACAGTTTCCTAGAGGGTAATAAATGCATTCAAGAATTCAGAACTTGGAGTTACCGGGGTCACGATAAAAAACGCAAAATAACAATAGCCTAATCACCCTATATTATATATATACATATATATCATGTACCCATGCAAATATATATATATATATATATATAGAGAGAGAGAGAGAGAGAGAGAAATGCCTGCTTGCCTTGATATGGGGGATGGCTTTCTTGACGGCCGCCTCATGGCCCAAGACGGTGATCCACTTGTCTTCTACCCAGAGGAGAACGTCGAGCTCAGCCTCTAAGCGGCGGAGGTTGGCGCCGCCGCTGCCTATGAAGGCGCCAATGCTCTGTCCCTCTAGAGAGACGCAGTTAGGGGAGGTGCTGAGCCCCAGGGGTACTTGAGGGAAGTTGCATGCGTTTAGGAAAGCCACACACTTGTCGCATGCACCTTGGTTATACGAGATGATGCTAAGAGTAACGCCGCGGTCTCCCGCGCCCTTCTTCTCCGCCAGCACCCCGAACTTGCGCTCTATCTTGCGCAGCAGCAAGGACGGCTGGCCTTGGGGAGTAAGCAATATATAATTTGACTCCGGAGGAAGAGAGACAGTAACCGTTATCAGAGAAGCTCCCCCTTCTTCAGGGACTGCTGCTCCAACCTCCTTAAGCCGACGCCGCAGAAGCCCTTCCCGCTGCTGCACTCTGCGGTTGTCTGTGGCGGTAGCCGCCTGCTGTGCAGCCTTACGAGCTTGCTTTATTGTGTGATCCAGGGATATCTTCAGTTCAGACACTTGCTGCTGAAACGTACGCAAGTCGCTCTGCTGCTGCGTCAGCACCAACTGCTCCTTGAGGTGAGCGAGATACCGCAGAGACTCCTCAAGGCGTGCCTCCTGGGCAGCAGCCTCAGCGCTCCTATCCTCGGCGCCCCCCTTGCCTTGTTGAGCACTCAGCCTCTGCTGTTCCTTCTGCTGCTTCTGAATCGTCAGCTCTGCTTCCTTTATCTTCTCCTGCACCTGCTGAACTGTGGCGCGTTTGTTGATGGGTTTCTTTGCGCGGCTCATCTCCTCATCCTGCGCCTCAAGTATTTCCTTCTGTAGCTGCTCCGCTGCTTCAATAGTCTGCCGCATGTTGCCTCCCTGCCCGATGCTATTCTCTAACTCCGTCAATCTCCCCGTCCACTCCTCAATCATTTTGTTAAGGCGAGACGCCAAGGTGGCTGCTCCCGCCCCCACGCGCATAGCATCGTTCAGCTCTGCTGCTTGCTGTCTTTGCTCCTGTTTGCGCAGCTTCTTCTTGAGGTTTTTCTTCTGGCTGGCTGTCATGCCAGTCATATCGATATCACGGCGCTGCAGCAGCGCAGACCCAGGAGAGCTGTCCTGATTTCCAGCAGCAGATTCTGCCTCCTTTAAAACGTCCTTTGCTGCGGGCCCTCCAGTCTTTAGAGATGCTCCGGGAATTGAAGCATTACCGTCAGCCTCTGCTGCTGCAGTCGAGGACACCGCGACGCCCTGGCGAGACGCGGCCTCCCCTCCCTGCCTGCTGTGGCGGCCCTGCCCATGAGCAGGGCCTCCTTTAGAGTTGCTGCTTGAGGCTGCGTCACTGGGTTTAGAGGCACTGTCCCCAGGCTGTTGCCCTCCCCTGTTAGCAACAGGAGCGGCGCCGCCAGCAGCAGCAGCAGCCGCCTCTCCTTCAGTCCGCCTCTTGCGAGCCATTCTGATGTCTTGCGTCGCCAAGGCCTTTGAACTTGGTTGGAATATACGCAAAATGAAAAAGGAAAAACAATTTAGAGACTATCACAAACACAGCCGCCGCCGCCGCCAACCTATCTAGGCCGTTACGTCGTGAGATGCCAGAACAGTGCGCGCAGCATTTGCTGCAGCAGCCAGCATCTCTGTCCCCTATCGCTTGACGCCCCACACAGCAGCGAATATCCCGTCTCATCTTTTAAAGGTCGCACACCCTTTGTCTTTTTATTTTGCTTTCTTCACTGAGAGCAATATGCGACTGCACCGCAGCAGACAAGCACTCGTTCCATACTGTGTAGCCCTCCCCGCCGCTGCTGAGAGCGTCGTCGTCTTTACCAGCTGTACAAAGTACTACAGAACAAAGCAGAATATGTAAGAAAAAGAATATATGTGCCTCGAAAATTTTAGAAACTAGGCATATTCTCCTCTGTTGCCGTCAGCTTCAGTCTAGTGCTCTCCCCCACGAAGAGCAAGCTGCCCTCCGTAGGTTGTCTCGCGGAGCAGCTGCGCAGTTGTGGCGGTTTCTGCATCTTCACGACTTTTATGTGGTGTTTTCTTACAAATGTGATTTGATTGTTTTACCCGAAACGCCCTGCGCTGCGAAGCATTCCCGGGCTAGTCGCCCCCACGAGGGCTGACAGCGAAGCAATCGTTTATATAGAGGTTCCTGTGGTAATAGTAAAGTACTTCTGGTTTCTCCTGCCTTTTCAGCGAGGGTGATAGTTACCTCACCATGTGCTGTCTTGATTGATAACCCAGAAGGCGCCAACACAGACAGACAAACAGAGTTCATGCACTATTCGCGTTGCGAGAAGTGTGTGTGTGTGTGTGTGTTATTGAGGGCGGCGCTCTCAATATGTACTAGGACGGCAACACATACACTGCCGCAAAAGGGAAGGGGTAGAGGCAAATATAACCTTAAGAAACACTTGGAAAAGAGCCCAAGGACTGGGATATCGTGGGGCTTCATCTGCGGGCCTGTTTTGTCTCAACGCTAGCTCAGCATATATAATTGCGAGGACAGGAAGAGTTAGCATTATTCGGTTGTCGTGAGGCCCTTTGTGCTTTTTTTTAACCTGCCTTGCGATAGTCGGAACGTAGGACTACACTTTATTTTCATCTGCATCGCAGAGTTTCCTTCACTGGCTGCACACTCACGTAAACATACAACACGATATTCCACGAGATTAGGATATAAAAAGGAAAAGCGGGGATTGCATGGGAGACGTTGAGGCCGTGGCGGGGGTAAACTGTTTGACAAACCCCTCTTTTGCCTGAGAATACTTCTATATTTCTGCCTCAGCAGGGCCCAGGCAACGGTTCCGGGTTGACGCACAGTGGCTCCCAGGTCTATGGTGCATCTTGAAGCCCTACATAAGAGTATTGTACGTTTTTCATATTATAAATTTGCTTAAAACTACCGAAAAAAAACGGTGTACTTGATGCATCACAGCGTATGGTGGAGAAGGCACACGAGCAAGTGTGAATGAATACTCAGTTCTCAAAGAACTTAGTTCCTAAGTTTTCTGTGCTTGTATAAACCTTATCAAACGCTTTTTCGCTAAAAAGAGAGATGCTGTAGGGGTTAGTTCCCCGCAGTAGCTGTTATAGCGATAGAATTCCTACTCAAGTGCAGTGCTTTCCTTCGAAAGTATTTCAATGTAGATGCACCTTCATCGATCACATTGGCCGTCTGTTTTTTCTGGAGCATTTCCTTCGCGATTAACAAGTAATTCTGTGATTCTAAGCGCTACTAAATGATACTGCATTTTCAGTACCTGGCTAGAAGGAGGATAGATGCGCTTACTGCTCTTGTAGCCCCTCTTTAGTAACAATTAGCATATCCTTCTCATGTTTTCTCATGCACAGTAGTTTTAAATGAACACCTTCACCGCCAGTCTCGTCCAAAGGTTGAAGCCTATTTCTTCCAAGTCCTGTGATCACCTACAGCGGGTCAAGTTGTTCTCTTAGCTAGTGCATCAGCCATCTTAGCTGTTCGTGTTCAGCTAGCCAATCTAATGTAGATGCGTTTAAAAATCTCCTGCCAATTACAATTGGTTTCGTGTTGGGGCCGTTAACGAATTTCTTTTCCCCTTGTCGCCGTCTTTGTAGACTCACCACTCTAGCATGATCTTCCTTTGGGTTTGTTTGTGTGTTGGCTGGCAGAAGGTAATAGTAATAGTAGCCTGTGCAGGGTCCTAAGCAATAGCAAGATCTGGGTTATCATGCTGAGTTGAAGAATCTCCGTAAAGGTTGTATGCTTTTTCGTTGCTGCTGGCGTTCAGCTGCCATTCGAAAACACCATGCAGTGCACGCAACGGCAAAATGTGAGCGCACCTTATATAATCTTTTCGGTATCTTCAGTAAGCACCCACACTCGAATAGTGAATACCCATCAGAATCTGTTTTTTCTTCTGAATGACCGCAAGTTTCATGAAGGAGGAAGCGCACTCTCAATGAAGGATTCAAACTACGAAGCATCTTTGAGCAGTAAAATACTCCAATGAATAACACCTGCCTTACATATACAGCACTTGTTTTATACACAGGTTGCTCCTGAGATTTGCTGGCCTCCTCTTGTTGGAGTTGATCCCTACATTCCATTACAGCTTCCTTCCCTCGTTCACTTATCGTTTTAGAGCTGCAACAGCTGCTTTGTATAACCATACTGCTGATCTTCCGGAACGGGTCAGGCTTTCCATAACCAGAACCCTAGAATTGGCTAGGGTTCTGATAATGGAAAGAGCAAGCGGTACTCAAGAAACTCAGATGGTTCAAAGTTGCTGCTCTTCATCGCAGCACGCGGGCAAGTGAATTATACCGTCATACCAATGGAGCGTGCAGTTACTTGAAGTTACGAATGTTTTGAAACACACGTTTTAGTGCTGCCTCTCAGAACAATACGCTCGTTTCGTTGCTGTTTTAAGCTGGACGGGTAGTAGAAACCTAATCTAGGAACATGTGATGCTGCAGACTGTTTCAGGTTAGGCGCAACCGCTTAGTTCGTACGGCTGGGTAGTCTGCGATGTTTTTATTGCTTGTGCATCATTCTGCATGGGGAATGAGTCCAACCCATGTAGGGCTGATGGTGTAGGGGTATCACGTTTGCTTCGCATGCAAAAGGTCCGGGGTTCAATTCCCCGTCAGTCCAGTTCTGTTGAGTTTCATGCACTTCTATACGCCTTTTCACTATCCCACCATATCTGCAAGGTTGCAGTAGTACTGATTCACATGGCTAAGACCGCTACGCGCGATACAGAACGTTTTTGACGCTTCCTTGTGGTGTAATGTTTGTAGGCTCATCTGGAGCTCTCTACGCCTCCTGGGAGAAAGGAACTCTGCTTATTATACGCATTATCACAAGCGATGAGTGGTGGGAGAGACCGGCGTCGTTTGCTTCCATATCCACAGCGTTCCTTGCTGCTAATATACAGCCCCACTGCGTGCATGTATTCTTATTCAGTGCGAAGGCATACGCATCTCTACTCGACCCCATTGTTTTATTTTGTAATCGCAAGATAGCTAGTGAGGCACTTAGTGAAAACGAAACCTCCAGTATAATTCCTGGTGGCATATAACAATTAATTGTTTCTCATGCGTACTCGTACTTCAAGAAACCCATCAAAAATCAGGGGGAAGATAACGACAGAGGCATCATCTACCCGCCTAGCCACTGTTCCTCTTTAACTTTCTTCAGGCGAACTCGCAACTGCATCTGCCCCACGAAACAAGTTCAAAAGCATGTCTATTTTTAAGTTGGGGGAGAGATATATACCGCAGCGATTAATTCAATTTTCTGTTGTTCTCTAGCAATGTGCTAGCTAGGCTGGGGTTGCGCCACAGTGCAACGTTCATCCAAATTCGTATCCCCTTTCACTCGTCAACAAGCAAGACAAAAAGAAATACGGACGAAGCAAAGAGGACGGGTCTTGACTTCTTAGACCCAGTAATATGATGGGTTTGAGATGCTGATGTACTGCGAGTGCAGGTTGCGAGTCAGGAGTTGTTGAAGCTTCCTTACTGTTACTGAATTAAAATTGAGGAGGTTTCAACAACGCCTGAGGAGCAATTAATTAATTAGTTGCTCGCCCTTAGCGTGCGTCAATACACTGTAGCTGGCTCTGGTAGGGGTTGGTGCATGCATTCATAGTTGTGCGTATATGGGCTCATCGGGGAAGAGTTTAAAGGATTCAGAATGCATTAGTTAATTAAAATGTGTATTGTGCTTGAATGTTGTGTTTCTTTTATGAATAAGTTGCAACATGAAGTGCTGTAACTAAGCAAGAAGAAGATTTCCAAGCGGCTCAAGAACCGTTTCCTTTTCTTTGCTCGAAGCTTCTGGAGGTGCGGCCAACTGTCTCGAAGACGTTTGTAGTTTTTTTTTTGCACTGACTCTGTTGGGATTGCTGCTGATGCTCTCTTCACACCCATAATAGATCCCCCTCGACGTAGTTGAGAGGCACAGAGGGGCTGCAATTTCCAAAAAGAAAAATCAAGATAAGGATTGCCTCAAGTGCAGCGCTGTCCAAACAATACTCTGGGGGCCAAATAAACCCTAATCAGCTGTCTAAACCCGTGAAATATGCATTAAAAGGGATAAGGGCTGTGCTTTTACGTGGGTTTAAGCTGCAGCAGGACCTGCAATAAAGAGTGCTACAGCCCCCTAGCTTCAACTCGTATTGCCGTCCACAGTAAAGCTGGAGATTCGGATGTATGCTATCTGCTTTTTGAAAACTGCTACGCTCAGCATTTTAACGCTATTTATACTCACAACTGTAATCAGACACGACTGAAAACTTCCGCTACACAAGCTACAGAGAGCCTCCCATGGATGCAACATATTCGTTAGTTCTGCTCCAACTGTCAACCCTCGGCTTTCTGCATACACTAAGCACTTCAGGGAGTATTATGCCAGCTTCCCCCATGCTATTTACGAAGACTGCACTGTTAGGTCTAGGGTCACCTAAAAAGCTTTATTTTCTGTCTGTTGGTCGACGGCTTACGCCGTCTGAGAAGATACGCATAGCAACAAGATAGTGCTTCCAAATAAGCAGAGTAGTAGCGGCTTTTCGTGCGTTATGGAAAAAAATAATGAAGCAGCGCGAGCGGCGCTAGCCGGGGCCTATAGTCGTCACTGCTGTCTATGGTGTACAGAACGATGTCGGTGAAGGGAGAGGGAAAAGGGGCTGTAAAGTTCAATTCCACCTAAACTGTGTCTCTATAAAAAGGAAGAAAATGAATCGTGTTGTGTATTAATGCCCGAGCTACAGGAAGTGTACAGACACCCCAACCGTGTGCTTGTACAACTGACCGGCGGGACGGCGGCAGCTGCACAGCTCTCGGCGCTCGTTGGCGATCTGTGCAGCTTCCCAACTTTATTAACCTTCTTTGATAATATTCAAGTTAAATTCTTGTGAATAGCAGGACGCAGCTTCCTGTTGGTTGGACATGCGCTTGAGCTGCGCATACATCCGACGTATGATTGGGTTTCCGTTCAATTTGTGACGGTTGCGTCGGAAGATCGAGGGGAATCTTCTCATTTTTTAGACTTTATTTTTCGTTTTTTTGCATTCTTTTTGCCGTGCATGCAATTTTGAAGATGATGGTCGACGCATTCGGCGGCGGCAATGCCTCTCAGACCGCCTCTGCCGTTGATGACTTCTACTCCAGCGACGCGCCTCAGCAGCAGCCGGTGTTCTGTGCTGGCGGTCCCACCACCGGGTCCAATGTCTCCACTGAGACAGCAGTGCAGCAGACAGATGCAGACCAGCTCAGCCCTTCTCCCCAGGCAGCACAGACCAGAGCGACCGTTTGCTTAGGAGGCAGCCCTCCCTCCCCTTCTGAACTCAGCGGCACTCTCGACAGCCACAAGGTCCCTGGAGGCGCCAAATTCGCCGTTTCTCAGGTGCTTATCGCCTCCATATATGGGCAGCTTACCGACAGTCTTAGCAGCCTCTTGAATAAGGGGCTGCGTTCGCTCTTGTTGCAGTTATATGCGGGGCATGTAGTGTTGTTCCTGTTTCTTCTGCATTGCATGCACGAAAGTATCTGCAAGTTGGTTGTAGGAGTGATGGACTGTCGAGCTAAGGATATATATTGTATTTGGATGCTGCTGACTGTGTTTATTTGTTGATGCTTTTCTCTCTTTTTCTCTCTCTGTGCCGATGATGGCTGCAGGTTCATGGGGTGTATCTAGCGCTACACCGTTTGGTGTTAAGTCGCTGCGCTCCCTGGCCTGAGTTTTTTGCTTCTTCTTCATTCCAAAGGCCGGGGACAGGTGCAGCAGCAGTCGATCGCTTGGAGAGGAATCTGCGTTACTTCTCTACGAATTACATTTGCATTTGCTGCGTCTTAAGTCTTGCATGCGCTCTCTTAAACCCAGCGCTGCTGGGCGTCGCGGGGCTCTGTGGGGCCCTCTGCTCCTATGCATCTTTCAAGGGAGAAGTGCAGGTCAGCAGCAGCAGCCGCAGCAGCAGCAGCCGCAGCAGCAGCAGCAGCAAATAATCAGCACCCACGTTACTGCAAATGCAGCAGAAGACAGACACAAACACAAGCAGCAGAGGGAGAAACCTAGCGCTAGAGTTGCTGCAGCATTACCTCTCTTGTCTGTCTCCCTTTGCTTCCTTTTATATCTTTCTTGTGATCTCTCTCCCGCCCCATCTGTCAATAATTATATAATTGCCTCTCTTGTCTGTCTCCCTTTGTTTCTTTGTCTCTGGAGTTGTCTGTAGACCTCTCCTTTGTTTGTCTGTCTCTCTCCTCCTTCATGCGTCTTCTTTTTTTTTTTCTGTCTCCTTCGCTGTGTTGCATATATATATTTATGTGTATCATATATATATATATATCAACATATAATATATAGATATATATATATATATATATATATATATATATTTTACTGGTAGTGTATGGGTGTGTGTTTGTTGTTTTTTGTCTTTGTTCAGATAGGAGAGACAACAATACCGAAAAAGAGTTTTCAAGGGGGTGTATGCGCAGGTAGTGTTTGTTTGGCTTTGCTGCTAGCAGGCAGCGCGGTTATGATGTTGCTGCTGCTCTGCACTTGTGTGGTGTCTGTACACGGAGCCCTTCATAAAGGAGTTTCTTATCAGAAAATAGCTGAGAGGAATGATAATACAAACCAGTCAGACCTCGCAGTATAAACTCCCTGCACTTAACTACCATCCCTGCAGCAGCAGCAGCAGCAGCAGCAGCATAGGGATGCTTGGGAGCACCCACAGCAGCAGCAGCAGCTGTTGCTGCTGCTGCTGCTGCTGCTGCAAGAAGAACATGCAATGGAATCAGCGCAGTCGCTCTTTTGTAAAGTAAGAGGCAGACAGCAGGCCGCTGCAGCCTCTCTATTGCTGCTGCACTCCCCATTGTTGCTGCAGCAGCAGCAGCAGCTGCTGCTGCAGAAGTAGCAGCAGCAACAACAGAAGGATGCTCGTTAACTTGCAAGAGCATCCCTAAGAAATGCGTCAGCTACAGCAGAAGCTTGGTTAGGTTAGGAGGCCCCTGAGGGTCCTCCTACCCCCTCCCCCCCCACCCCCTCACCTATAGAGGGGCCCTTTACCTATGGGGTATATACTTAGAGGCAGATGCGCGAGTACAGGGGTTTATAGCGTCTGTCTATCTTTTTTTTACTCTCCTCTTTGGGGTCCTTTTAAAACTATTATTTATGTTTTTGAGGGGTTTGCATGCATGCGTTGACGGCCTACATTGCGTTATTATTGAGTTGCTAGAGATAGTTTAGCGGTGCTGCTGGTCCTGCTGCTGCTGCTGTTGCTGCACTCGCTGCTGTTGATGCTGAAGTTGCTGCACTTCCTGTTGCTGATGCTCTTGTTGCTGCACTTGCTGCTGCTAATGCTGGAGTTTCCGCTTCTGATGATAGATTTGCTGCTGCTGATGCTAGAGTTGCTGCTGCTGCACGCTGCCTGTGGCTTAGACTGATCCTCTTTCCTGTACAAGCCTCCTCTGGAGAGCAGCAGCCGCGCCAGGGAGCTGAGGCTGCTGCTGCTCGTCCCCTTGCTGCTGCTGCAGCTGCTGCAGCAGCAGCAGCAATAGAAGCTGCAGCAGCAACAGCAGTGGGAACGACAGTTCCTTTCGCAGCGTCTTTTGTGTTGCTGCTGGGGCCGTCGCAGGGCCGACTTACCTGGGGTGTACAGGCAGCTACAGCTGCCTATACGCCTCATTTGCTGCAGAGATACTATCGGTTTAACCATCCAACTATTCACAACAAAACTGTAAACAAACATCTGCAGCCCTAAAGATAGGCGGGGGGCCCCCTGGGGGGCCCCCTGGGGGCCCCCATAGCCAACGGCATACAAGTGCTGCTGTTGCTGGGGGCCCCCCTCTAAACGCAAGGATTTACGTTTAAAACCAGGTTATTTTGCATTAAAAATGTTTAATTTAAAGTCATTACAGAGATAATAAGAGAAAAAACAGCAGCAGCTCTTCTCTCTACTCAAGCTGCGGGGCCCCCACCGGACCGCAGCGAGCGGCGGCTGCAGCGCAGCTGATGCTTCTCCTCAGCAGCAGCAGCAGCAGCTGCAGGAGCAACAGCGGCGGCAGCAGGAGTATCAGCAGCAGCAGCGTTAGCAACAGCAGCAGCAGCAGCAGCAGCAGAAGTTGTCTTCCCTACCCTACTCCTACTAACAGCTTATTGACGAGTGCTGCTGCTTCTTCTGGGGGCCCCTCTTACGACTGGGGGCCCCCTCAGCAGCAGGGGGAGGGACTGCTTACCTTGCTGCAGCTGCCTTAAGGCTTTTGCTTCTTTTGTTGCAGCTGTCTCTCCATCTATGAGGAGACACTGCAGAGACGAAGAAGAGAAAAAGCAGCAAAGGAGACACCCATTATTATCTACTTGAGGTGTACATACACCGCAAACACAGCACGCAAGCGCTGCCTGTGAGAGACAGCGGAAGCTTCAAAGACAAAGCAGACTGCGGACAACAAGGCAGACAGCAGCAGCAGCAGCAGCAGCAGCAGCAGCAGCAGCAGAAGCAGCAGCAGCAGCAGCAGAAGCATCAGCATCAGCAGCAGCAGCAGCAGCCCACATCTGCAATTCTTCAAAATGAGCTCTACCAGGTCCTGCCGCTTCTGCGGCAGCGAAGAGCTTGAGCGCAGCGAACACAAGGGGGAGCTGACCTGCTGCAGGTAACAATTGCTTCTTTCGAGCAGCAGCAGCAGCAGCAGCAGCAGCAGCCGCAACAGCAGCAAGAGCTGCAGCAACAGCAAGTGCTGCGGTATGCTTCTGCTGAGGCAGTGCGAGTTTGAGGCCCACCACGCCGTCCGCAGCCAATGCAGCTCCTGCTGTGCCGTTGCTGCTGCTGCTGCTGCTGCTGCTGTTGCTGCTGCTGCTGCCCCCGTGCATGACTGTATTCTTCTGCTGCAGCATTTATAGCGTCGTCTGTTGAATAGAATCAGCGATAGGAGCAGCAGCAGCATCTGCTACAGCAGCAGCAGCTCGCGGTACCTCAGGACCCCCAGCAGCAGCAGCAGCAGCAGCACTCGGTGCATTGACGGTGTTGCGGTGTATATGCAGGTGTGGGGCCGTGCTGGAGGAGAGCGGCATAGTGGAGGGGCTGCAGTTCACAGAGGCAGCAGGAGGAGGCATGTCCTTGGTGAGAGACGCAATGCTGCTCTTGCTGCTGCTGCTGCTGCTGTTGTTGTTGCTGCTCTTTGTGCTGTTGCTGCTGCTGCTCTGTGCGCTGCTGCTGCTGCTGCTCCTGCTGTTCTGTGCTGCTGCTGCTCTCTGCTGCTGCTGCTCTTGCTGCTGCTGCTGCTCTTTGTCCAGCTGCTGCTGCTCTTTCCGCTGCTGCTGCTGCTGCTCTTGCTGTTGCTGTTGATGCTGTATTAGGGCGGCACCAACTCGTTTGCTGCTGCTGCTACGGTTGCGCTGCACCTACATTGTTTGTTGCTGCTGCATGCGTTGTCTCTGCTGCTGTTTGTTTGTGTGTCTGTCTCCTTATGCTGTCTGTCTCTGTCTCTAGTGTCTCCTCTTTGTTATGTTCTGTTTATATTAATCATACTATACTATATTATATTACATTATATTTATATTTATATTATATTATATTATATTATATTATATTATATTATATTATATTTATATTAATTATATTATATTTATTTTGTTAATAGGTAGGGCGGTTCGTCCCTGCGGGTAGCAGCGGCAGAGGTTTAGGGTTTGGCGGAGAGACGCGCGAACAGTCGCTGCAGAGAGGCCTCAGCAACATACAGTCTGTTGCAGGTATGCTGCTGCTGCTGCTGCTGCTGCTGCTGCTGTGAGCTGCTGCTGTGAGCTGATGCTGTGAGCTGATGCTGCTGCTGCTGATGCTGCTGCTGTGAGCTGATGCTTCTGATGCTGCTGCTGCTGCTGCTGCTGCTGCTGCTGTCCTTTGTTGGTGGTGGTTTTGGTCAAGGAGGCTTCGGCGTCTTGTCTTGCTGCATTATACACATTTGCTGCACCTCTGCTTTGTTTCTGCTGCTATGTGCTGCTCTTTTTGTACGATTTACTACTACTGCTGCTGCTGCTACTACTACTACATATGCATGTTTTGGTGGTGCTGCTGCTGCTGTTACTGCTACATCTGCTTCTACTACTGCTGCTACTGCTATTGCACTTGGATGATTTTCTGCTGCTGCTGCCTGTGCTGTTGCTGTTGCTGTTGCTGTTCCTGCTGCTGTTGCTGCTGCTGCTGCTGCAGATCACTTGCGTTTGTCTCCTCAGCAGGTTGCTTCAGCGCATCGTTTGTATCTGATGGCGTCTCAAAGAAATTTTAGTGTGGGGCGGCGCGGCGCTGTCGTCGCTGGAGCCTGTCTATACACCATATGCCGCAGAGAGAGGACCCCGCACCTTCTTATTGATTTCTCTGATGTTCTCAGGTCTTTAACACCTCATAATCATATACATATATATATATATATGTATATGTATTTATGTCTGTCTATCTATCTATATATATATTTAGATGTAGTTATAGATATAGTCGTAGATATACTTCCATATATATATATATATAGTTGTAGATATAGTAATATATATAGAGTTATATATATATATATACATATATATATATTTATGTATATGTATAATAATATATGTATAGTTGTATACATATATATAGATATGTATATAGTAATATATGTATATATATATCGTTGTGTATTTATGTATAAACGTATACATTTATTTATATATATATTTGTGTATATATATATGTATGCTGAAAGAGAGACAGAAAGAGACAGAAAGAGACAGAAAGAGACAGAAGGAGACACAAAGAGACAGAAAGAGACAGAAAGACAAGAGAGAAGCAGAGACAGAGACAGATCCCCTTCATGCAAACGCTGCTGCAGTTCCTGGTGCTGCAGCTGTTGTTGCAGCTACGGGCCCGCCTTATTGGCCTTGATGCTGCTGCTGCGGCTTCCTTATGGTGTTTGCTGCTGCTGCTGCTGCTGCTGCTGTGCTGCAGGGTCAGTGTGCGGTCTCTCGGACAGGTACGAAGCTGCTGCTGCATTTGCTGCAGCATTTGCTGCTGCAGCTTTTCTTTGGGGGTTATCTCTGCCTGACTACTGCTAAGGCTGCTGTCACCGTTCTCCCCGCAGCAGCAGCAGCAAGTGCAGCAGCAGAAAGTGCTGCAGCAGCAGTAGCAGGCTTCACTGTGGTGAAAGAGCGTCTCCTGTGGGGTGTCTCCTTTGGGGCTTACGAGTGTCTCCTTTGTTTGAGTGTTTCCTCTAGGTGTTTTTGAGTGTCTCCTTTGTCTAAATATCTCCTTCAGCTCTTTCTGCTTGTCTCCTTTAGGTCTTTCTGATTGTCTCCTTTGCTTAAGTGCCTCCTGTGTTTAAGTGTCTCCTCTGTTTAAGTGTCTCCTTTGTCGTAGTGTCTCCTCTGTTTAAGTGTCTTCTTTCTTTTAAGTGTCTCCTTTCTTTTAAGTGTCTCCTTTGTTTTAAGTGTCTCCTTGAGTTATGTTTTTTGGGTGTCTCCTTCAGGTGTTTATGAAGTTGCTGCGGGTGCTGCACGTGCAAGTCCCTCACGTAGACCCGTCTCTCTTCTTAGAGAGGTTTGCTGCTCAGCTGCAACTCGGAGACAAAACTCAGCAGGTCGCGCAGACTGCAGTTAGGCTAGTACAGGTAACTCAACTCCTGCTGCTGCTGCTGCTGCTGATGCTCCTGCTGCTGATGCTGCTCCTGGTGGTGGTGGTGCTGCTGCTCCTGCTGGTGGTGCTGTTGCTGTTGCACCTACTTCTGCTGGTGCCGCACCTACTTCTACTGCTGCTGCTGCTTTTGCTGCTGCTGCTGCTGCTGCAGGCTATGAAGAGAGACTGGATAGCAACAGGAAGGAGACCGATGGGTCTCTGTGGGGCAGCTCTTTTGATTGCTGCGCGATATCACGACGTGCAGATTGAGGCAGAGGATGTTGCAGTTGTGTGTTTGTTTGTCTCCTTTCTCTTTATCTTTCTTCTTCATTATTGTCTCCTTTGTCTCTATCTATCTTTCTTGTCTCCTTTGTCTTTATCTTTTTATCTTCTCTCCTTTGTCTCCTTTCTCTGTCTTCTTTTCTTGTCTCCTTTGTCTTCATCTTTTTGTCTTGTCTCCTTTGTCTCCTTTGTCTTTATCTGTGTTTCTTTCTTGTCTCATTTATATTTCTTTTCGTCTCTTTTGTGTCTTCACTGTTATCTTTTTTTTGTTGTCTTTGTCTTTTTTGTCTCCTTTATCTTTCTTTCTTGTCTCCTTTTTGTCTCCTTCGTTTTTCTTTCTTGTTGCTGCGTCTGAGTGTGTCTCTATGACTCGCTGACTGTCTCCTTTTCTCTTTCTTTTTGTCTCCTTGCATTGCTGCCTCTCTCTCTCTCTGCGTTTGCTGTCTCTTTGTCTGTCTCCTCCCTCGTCTTAATTTAGTTTAATTTAATTTATTTTTATTTTATTTTATTTTATTTTATGTTTGTCTCCGCTTTTTTCTGTCTCTTTTCTGTCTCTTTTTATGTTTGTATTATCTTTGCCTCTCCTTGCTGTCTCCTTTGGTGTCTCCTCTGCTCTGTCTCTTACTTGTATCTGTTTGTCTTTTTGTCTCCTTGTCTGTCTCATCTCTTTTGTCTCTTTATTTTACGTCTGTCTCCTCTCTGCTGTCTCTTTATTTTATCTGAGTCTCCTTTTGTCTCCTTTTGTCTATTTTCTGTCTCTTTTGGCTGTACATTTGTCTCTTGTCTCTTTATTTGTCTCTGTCTCCTCTCTTCTGTCTCTTTATTTTATCTCTGTCTCCTTCTGTCTCCTTTTGCTTCTTTAGGCTGTACGTGTCTCCTGCCCTACTCTCACAAAGCGTTTGTATGAATTTAAACGTACAGCGGTCGCTCAGCTTCCTGCTGCTGCACTTGCGGAGACAGATTTGCTGCAGCTACCTGCGCTGTCTCTGCCACCCTGCCGCCTCACAAAAAGGAGACAGCAGCAGCAGCAGCAGCAGCAGATACAAGACGGTAAGGCAGGAGACACAGCAAAAGTCGCAACGCCAGCAGGGGACAGAAGGATATGCAAAGTTCACTGCTGCTGCTGCTGCTGCTGCTGTTGCTGCTACTGCTGCTGTTGCTGCTGCTGCTGTGTCTTTGTTTGCTGCAGCAAAGGAGACACTCCCTCTCAGTGACGCAGGTGAAGCAACAGCAGCAGCAAACCGCTTGTCTCCTTCTGCGTCTCTTCATCGTGTTGTGTCTCTGCTTCCTGCTGTATCCGCCTAACGGCCAGCCTTACCTTTTGTCTCCTTTTGTCTCCTTTTGTCTCCTTTTGTCTCCTTTTGCTGCCATACTCCTCGCGTCTTTGCTTCTCTACCGACTGTCTCTCTTATAGTTTTTGTCTCCTGGAGTGGGGGCTGCCTTCTGTGTGCAGCAGCTGCAACCGCAGACGCAGGAGAAGACGCAGCAGCAGCAGGAGCAGCAGCAGGAGCGTCTCCAGCAGCAGCAGCAGCAGCAGAAGGAGCTGCAATTGCTGCTGGGGGAGAGGAGACACAAGGGCCTAATAAAGAAAAGGAGACAGAGAGGAGACAGCTGTCTCTCTCTGCTGGCAGCGATGCTCTCTGCAATGAAGTAGGCTGTCTCCTCGTTGTCCCCTCTCTATTTTTTCTTAGCTGCAGCAGCAGCAGCAGCAGCAGAAGCTGCAGCAGCAGCAGCTGCTGCTGTTGTTGCTGCTGGGCCCCCCGTTTGCTGTTTTGCTGCTTTGATGTTTGTCTAATTTTTATTTTTTGCTGTTTGCCTCCCTTCTGTTTGCTGCGCGCTGCCTTGGTTCGTCTCTGTCTCCTTTTTATTATTTATTATTTGTCTCCTTTTAATTGTTTATTATTTGTCTCCTCTTTGTTATTTTATTATATATATTTATTTGTTATTATTAGTGTCTCCTCTGCTTTTATGCGTTTTCGGTGCTGCTGCTGCTGCTGCTGCTTCTTGCTGCGCTGCAGCGTCCCTCTTCAGGAGACATTTTGTCTGTAGCAGGTTGGATAGTGCAGACAATCAGCTCCTCGGCCCCCCCAGAAGAAGCAGCAGCAGCAGCAGCAGCAGCAACAGCAGCAGCAGCAGCAGATGGCGCTGCTGCAGGAGGTGCAGCAGCAGCAGATCCAACAGACAAAGCAGCAGCAGCTGCAAGAAGCCAAAGCGCAAAAGGAGACACCAGAGACGGAGACTCTGCTGCATCGGGAGACACACGGGCGGGCTTAGAGACAGCAGCAGCAACAGCAGCAGCAGCAGAGGGGGAACACGAGGAGACAGTGCGACTCACAGAAAGCGAAAACCCTCTCGCCGACCTCCTTAGATCTGTTAGGGTAAGACCTTATTACTTTGCTGCTGCTGCTGCAGCAGCAGCAGCAGCAGCTGCTGCTGCTGCAGCAGCAAGAGCAGCAGCAGCATTTAGTGCACCAGCTGCTGCTGCAATGCCACGTTTGGAGCTGCTGCTATGTCATGGTGTACGTGGTGCTGCAGCGCCACTGCTGCTTTGCTGCTGCTGGAGGCAGCAGCAGCAGCAGCAGCAGCAGCCAGCTGGGGTGCTATAGAAGGCGCTGCGGGTGCTTCACTAGTAGGAGCAGCAGCTGCAGCAGGAATTAGGAGCTCCTGTTGCAGCAGCAGCAACAGCTGCTGCTATCACTGCTACTGCTGCTGTCGCCGCCGCTGCTGCTGCTGCTGCTGCACTTGCTGTTTGCTGCCTCGCAGCTGTGTCTGTGCAGGCTCGGGCTGATGAGTTGCTGCCTCCGGCGGAGACCCAAGGTCTCGCAGCAGCTGCAGACAGCGGGGAATCCCCGTGTGCAGCAGCAGCAGCAGCAGGTTCAGCAGCAGGTGCAGGTGCAGCAAGGCCTGCTGCTGCTGCTGCTGCTGCTGCTGCTGCTGAGGGGCAGCGGGGTGCTGCTGAAGGAGAAGAAGATGACGAGGAGTCTGATGGGGCTCTTGAAGATATGCTTTTAAATGAAGAAGAAAGAGAGGCAAAGGCACTCATATGGTTAGATATTCGTTGCTGCTGTTGTTGCTGCTGCTGTTGCTGTTGTTGCTGCTGCTGTTGCTGCTATTGTTCGTGCGGGTGCTGACAGTGGTGCTGCTGGTGCGACTGGTTTTGCTAGTGCTGCTGTTGCTGCTGCTGTTGCCGTTGCTGCTGCTGCTGCTGCGGTCGTTATCCGTTTGTTATGAAGCAGCATGCTGAGGAATGCTACGCCTTCTCGCCTCCTGTGGCCGCTGTTGCTGCTGCTGCGACTTTGCTGCTGCACTTGTTTGCTGCTGCTGCTGCTGTATTTGTTTGCTGCTGCTGCTGCTGCTGCGTAACTTTGCTGCTGCATTTGTGTGCTGTTGCTGCTGCATTTGCTGCTGCTGCTGCGTTTGTTTGCTGCTGCTGCTAGGGATGATTTAACCCGCGATATTATGCCTGAAGTAAATCGCCGTATGCGGCAGCGGAAGCAAAACGAGAGAGAGCAGCAGCAGAATCCAAACAAGAGGTGCCTCTCCTTTGCTGCTGTTTTGTGTCTCTTTGTCTCCTTTTTGCATTGTCTCCTCTAGCCCTTGCTGCTGCTGTCTCCTCATCTTTGCTGCTGCTGCTGCTGCTGATGCTGATGCTGCGCCTGCGTTGCTGCTGCTGCTTCGGTGCTGCTGCTATGATGCTGCAGCTGTGCTGCTGCTGCTGCTGCTGCTGCTGCTGCTTTGCTGCTGCTGTATCTCCTTTGAGTCTTGCTGCTGCGTCTTTGCTTTTTTTCTTTCCTTTCTGCTTATCTCTGCTGTTTATTATATCTGTCTCCTTATCTGTCTCCTTTTCGTCTCTCTATTCGTCTTCACTTCTTTATTTTTTATCTGTCTCCTTATGTCTCTCTGTATTATGTCTGTCTCCTTTTGTCTGCAGGCGGCGGCCTCAGGTGCAGCGCAATGCAGCCCTCGCAGCAGCAGCAACTGTACGTACACCTCAGACTAATAAAATAAATACAATTAACGCATGCATTATTATTATATTTCTCTCTAATTCCTCATTAACTCCGTGCTGCACCACCTGCCGTAGGCATGGCAGCAGCAGCAGCAGCAGCAAAGAGACAGAAGCAGCAGCAGCAATAGCTGCTGCTACTGCTGCTGCTGTTTACTTGTTGTTGTGTGTTGCCTCTTGCGTCTCCAGTTGTAGCCGCCCACTTGGTGCTGCAGTTGCTGTTGCTGCTGTTATTATTGCTGTTGCTGTTGTTATTATATTGCTGTTCCCCCTTCCCTTGCTGCTGCTGCTGCTGCTGCTGCTGCTGCTGCTGCTGCAGGCAGCAGAGTCTGTTCGGCTGTCTCTGGAGCGGAGGGGAAAGGGCCTCGCGCAGCGCATCGATGAGGAAGCACTTGAGGCGCTCTTTGCTGCCAGCAAGGTCGTAGACCTCTAGCAGCAGCAGCAGCAGCAGCAGCAGCTACAGCAGCAGCTACAGCAGCAGTAGCATCAGCTACAGCAGCAGTAGTAGCGGCAGCTAGAGCAGCAGTAGCAGCTACACACGCAGCTACAACAGCAGCAGTAACTTAACTGCAGCAGTAATACCAGTAGCTTCAGCAGCAGCAGCAGCAGCTACAGCGGCAGCAGCTAGAGCAGCAGCAGCAGCAGTAGCACCATTTGCAGCCGTTCAACCGGCAGCAGCAGCAGCAGTAACGGCAGCCACTCGCAAGTGCAGCAGCAGCAGCAGCGCCAACAACGATACCGGCAGCAGCCGCAGCTACAAGTGCTGCTGCAGTAGCCTCAGGAGCAACTACTCCAGCTGCAGCAGCAGCAGCAGCAGCAGCAGCAGCATTTGCTGGGGTTTGTGATTAGTTTTTAGGGTTTGCGCTATATTTTATTTATTCTTGTTTTTGTTTGCCTGGCGTTGCTTTAGACGAAGGAACTCTCTTCATTAACTCTGCTGCCTTCAGTGCAGCAGCTTCTATTGTTGCTGCTGCTACAGCTCCTGCTACTGCTGCTCCTGCTGCTGCTACTGCTGCTGCTAATGCTGCTACTGCTGTTGCTGTTACTTGAGGCAGACATCGCACAGAAATATTGAGGGGCCCCTCTGGGCTGCAGATGACGCGCCGCAGCGGGTCTAAAGAAAACAACTAAGCAGGAAGGCTCTGGCATGCTGCTGCTGCTGCTGCTGTTGCAGCAGCAGCAGCAGCAGCAGCGAGCTCTTCGTAAGATGCAGCAAGTGCAGCAACGTCAGCTGCACACAACAGACTTGGTGGGGCGCATGCAGAAGAGCCCGATAGGAGCCTTCGCGCAGCACGGGACAAAGCTGCATGCACACCTGGATGCTGCTGCTGCTGCTGCTGCTGCTGCAGCACCGCTTGGTGCTGCAGCTGCTGCATGACACTGCGAGCTCCTCTGGCTAGCGCTGGCGCTGCAGCAGAGGGAATAAGAGAGTGAAAGGAGACAGACACCTGAATAAGGTTAGCAGCAGTTTGCTGCAGCTCCTTCAGGTGTCTGTGCAGCACAAACGGAGCCAGCTCGGTGTGTGCTGCTGCTGCTGCTGCTGCACCCTTTGGGTGTATATGTGCATCTTGTAACAAGTGCAGCAGCAGCGGTAGCAGCTCGGAGACAGCAGCAAAGAGACGCATGAAATCCTGCAGAGACAGCCGCCGTATTTGCTGCGGCGGCAGCTGCAGCAGCAGCAGCAGGGCAAGAGGGCCAACAGTTGCTGCTGCGGCTGCTGCACCAACCTGCTGCTGCTGCTGCTGCTGCTTCTGCTGCTGCTGCAGTGTAGCGCGTTGTAGACGGGCAAGGGCATAGATGCAGCACGCAAGGTGACGTCGCGGTGCAGTGCTGCTGCTGGCCCTGCTGCTGCTGCTGCTGCTGCTCCGCAGTTTAAGCAGCAGCACCTGAGCCGCAAGCAGCAGCAGCTGCACTTCTGTTTGCTTTTGCCGTTGTAGCGGCAGCAGCTGCTGCTGTTGCTGCTGCTGCAGTGAAGTCTTTCTCTCATTGTGTGAGTCTTGCTGCTGCACAAGCAGCGGCTGCTGCAGCAGCAGCTGCCCGGACCCCGCCGATACATGCTCTTTCTGCTGCTGCAGCTGCTGCAGCAGCTCCTGCTGCTGCCGTTGTTGCTGTTCCTCCAGTACCTGCTGTGGCTGCAGTTGCTGCTTCTGCTCTGTCTGCAGCTGCTGCTGCATCTCCAGCTGTATTTCCTGCTGCTGCTGTTCTTCATGCTGCTGCTGCTGCTGCTCCTCTTGCTGCTCCTGCTGGTGGCGGTGCGGTAGCCCCAACTCCTGCTGCTGTTGTTGCTGCTGGTGCTGTTGCTGCAGCGGTAGGTGCTGTTGCTGCTGCTGCGCCTGTTCCTGCTGCTGCTGCTGCTGCTGCAGCACCAAATTGCTAATAAGACTTGACGTCAGCTTCAGCAGCTGCGGCAGAGGCAGCGCTAGGAGATTAGCCTTTACCTTGCGGGTGTCTCCTGTTTGCTGCAGCAGCAGCAGCTGCTGCTGCAGTGCCGACACTAGACGAAGAAACGGCTGCTTCTGCTGTTGCTGCTGCTGCTGCTCTCGTTGCAGCTGCTGCATCAGCAGCACAAGACTCCAGCAGCGCCGCAGCACCCGGCGCCCCTGCCGAGTGCTGCTAGTGCGGCCACCTGCAGCAGCAACAGCAGCAGCAGAAGCAGCAGCAGCAGCAGAAGCAGTAGCTGAATCTGCTGCTGGTGCTGTAGCTTCTAGTACTCTTGCAGTTGCACTATTTAGTGGCAGTGATACTGCTGCTGCTGCTGCTGCTTCTGTTGCTGCTACTGGTGTAGCCGCTGTTGCTATTGCTGCTGGTGTTGTTGTTGCTGCTGCAGCAGCAAGAAAGGGGGCTCCTGTGGGGGCTTCTCTAGTGGCCGGCGTCAGCCCTTGCTGCTCTGCTGCAACAGCTGCTGCTGCTGCTGCTACTTTCAGAGCTGAAGGCACCTCCGCTGCAGCTCCTGCTGCTGCTGGTGCTCGTGCTGCTGCTGTTGCTGCTGCCAGCCCGCTGCATGCACGTGCTGCTGCAGCAGACAGAATCGCAACCCGCACTGCGATGGGCACAGTCAGAGGCAGATCTTCCGGTAACTCCTGCTGCTGCTGCTGCTGCTGCTGCTGCTGGGTCTGGTGGACTTGCCGCCGCTGCTGCCGTTGCTGCTGCTGCAGGCGGCGCCGCGCTGTTTGCAGCAGCAGCAGCAGCACATCCGTTGGGAATGCTTCGTGCAGCCAAGAGGCGTCTCCCGCTGCTGCTTGTAGCGATTTGCTGCTGCTGCTGCTGCTGCTGCTGCTGCTGCTCTGTGTTGCATGCAGCAAGTGGAGGTGACCACTGGTCACGTACAGCTGCAGCAGCAACTCGATGTCTCCCAGTGAAGCTCGCGGTGCTGCTCGTCGCAGCAGCTGCTGCAGCAGCAAGCAGATAGGCCTCGGCAGCAACTGGATGCTGCCGCTGTTGCCGGTTGCTGTTGCTGTTGTTGTTGTTGCTGCTGCTGCTTGAAGCCCTTCGCTGTTGTGCCTGTGCTGCTGCCCAAAGAACCTGCTGCGGTGTATCTCGAGCTCCTGCTGCAGCTGCAGCAGCCGCTCTTGTCGCCGCGTTGCCGCCCTGCTGCGCTGCTGCTGCTGCTGCTGCTGCTGCTCTGCTGCACCCAAGTTCCGCAGGAAGGCCCCCAGCAGCGGGAACCGAGGGGCCTCGAGAGCAGCAGCAGCAGCAGCAGCAGCAGCGGCACTTGCAGTATGAACAGGGCATGATTTCTGCTGCTGCAGCAACAGCCGCAAGACAGCAGTGCAGTGTCTCCCCACCTCCGCTGTTACCCGCGCTGACAGCCCCTCAGGCATCGCAGCAGCAAATGCTGCTGCTGCTCCCCTCCTTGTTGCTGTTGTTGCTGCTGCAGTCGCTTCACTGTCTGCTCTAGAAGCAGCAGCAGCAGCAGCAGCAGCAGCTTTTGCTGCTGCTCGAACTACACCTGAGAGACGCCCACAAGGCACAGGTGGCTTCCATGAAGTCCGCTGCTCTTGTTGGTGCCCTTTGTCCTGCTGCTGCTGCTGCTGCTGCTGCTGCTGCTGCTGCTGCTGCTGCTGAAGAGCTCATATTTGCTTGACTTGGGGGAAGGTTTTGCGTTTTGTTTGCGTTTATTAAAATTCAAATAATAAAAATATGAAGGACAAAGAAGAGGAGGGAGCGGCAGCCAGCAAGAAGACCGCCGATTCTGGTGTCTCGACAGTCTCTAAACCCTAAACCCTAAACCCTAAACCCTAAACCCTAAACCCTAAACCCTAAACCCTAAACCACGAGATAATAAACCTGAGCCTGATTTTTGCTAGCTATAATTTCATCTTGTGGGGAGTTGTGTTTCTTTTGCTTCCGCTTATGCCGCTGCGGCGGCTGCAGCTAGAGACCCTAAACCCTAAACCCTAAACCCTAAACCCTAGGCCCCTCCAAATGAACCCTAAACTATGTTTTTGCAATGTCCCTTGTTATATAGCCTCTTGTTTGCTTACCTTCTATGCAGAATCTCTAGGTTTTAGGGTTTAGGGTTTAGGGTTTAGGGTTTAGGGTTTGCGTCTATAGGGGCCCCCGGGGGCCCCTATAGCTATGACTCGGTTGCTGCGACAGCTGCAGCTGCTGCTGCGGGAGCAGCAGCGAGGAGGCAGCTGCCTCTGTTGCAGCTTATCAGCAGCACGGGCAGCACACCCAGCAGCAGCAACTCGCCTGGCAGCAGCATCTGCTGCAGCAACATCTGCTGCAGCAACATCTGCAGCAGCAGTAGCAGCAGCAGCAGCTACAGCAGGGGCTTCTGGAGTACAGTCTCGTCGCTTGTATGAAGGTATGTTGCTACTGCTGCTGTAGCTGCTGTCACCGCCGCCGCCGCAGCTGCTGCTGTGAGGGCCTGGGCTGCTGTCTTTGCTGCTGCCGCTGCTGCTATTGCTACTGCTGTTGCTGCTGCTCCTGTTGCTGCTGTTGCTGCTAAGCCTGCTGCATCCTAAGCCGCAGCTGCTGCTGTTGCTGCATGCGGTGTTACCTTATAGGTTTCCCAACAGCCACAAAACCTGTTGCTGCTGCTGCTGCTGTAAATAGATTGTCTGCCTGCAGCAGCAGCAGCAGCAGCAGTAGCCACGGCTACAATGCAGCATTCACATCCCTGCGGCAGCTGCTGCGACAGCAGCAGCAGCAGCACCGGCAACAGCAGCAGCAGCTGCAGCGCCGCACTTTCAGCAGCACCGCGGGGGCTGCTGCAGAGACGCAGGATGCTTCAGCAGATGCAGCAGCAGCAGTAGCAGCAGCAGGGAGAGATGACCGTACACTTCAGATGTTTTGTGTCTGCGCCCCCGGCCTGGAGGAAGTGCTAGCTCGCGAGCTGCAGCTGCTGCTGCTGTCTCCTCAGCCGCATCTAGCTGCTGCTGCTGCTGCTGCTGCAGCTGGGGACACTGCAGCTGCGGTCGCAGCAGCAGCAGCAGCAGAAGCAGCAGCAGCAGCATCAACTGTGTTGTCTGTAGATGTACAAGAAGGAGGCGTTGCCTGCTCAGGACCCCCTGAGTTGCTGTGGAATATAGCGCTGCGCAGGTATCTTCTGCTGCTGCTGTTGCTGCTGCTCTTGCTGCTGCTGTTGCCGCTGCTGCTGCTGTTGTTGTTGCTGCTGCTGCTGCTGCAGCAGCTGGTATTGGTGCTGTCGTTGCTGGGGCCGTACAGCACCAGCAGGGTTGCAGTCGTTCCAGCAGCCGCAGCAGTTCTTGCTACTGCTGCTGCTGTTGCTGTTGTTACTGCTGCTGTTGCTGCAGCTGCTGCTGCTGTCAGTGCATGCGCTAGCGGTGTGAATGACACTGGTTATATTCGCTGCGTTTGCTGCTGCTGTTGTTGTTGCTGCTGTTGTTGCTGCAGCCGCATCGCTGAGGAAGTACGCGTTGCTGTGGGAGAGCCGTTTGTCGCTCGGTGAGATGCTGTTGTTGCTGCTGTTGCTGCTGTTGCTGCTGTTGCTGCTGTTTCTGCTTCTATTGCTGCTGCTGTAGCTATTGTGGTTTTTTCTAGCCCTGCTAGCAACTGTCTTGCTGCTGCGGGTTTTGCTGCTGCTGCTGCTGCTGCAGGGGAGAGAAGGAGCTCTCGCGTGGAGCAGCAGCATTGCCTTGGTAAGGCCGAGCTGTATCTGCTTTTGCTGCTGCTGCTGCTGTTACCCTTCGTGCTGTTTACCTGTGGCTGCGCTTGCCTGCTTGTTGCTATTGCTTTGCTGCTGCTGCTGCTGCTGCTGCACTTCCTCGCTGCTGCTGCTGCTGTCTCTGCTGCTGCAGGGAGAAGTTTTTGGTGTTTTCAGCAACTTTTAATGAACCTAAAATTTCAGTAAGCAGCAGCAGCAGCAGCAGAAGCAGCAGAAGCAGCAGCAGCAGCAGCAGCAGGTGCAGCAGCAGCAAGAACGAGGGCAGCAGCACTGAGCAGCATGCGGCCTTTATCCTCGACTTCTGCCCCTGTATCCGCATGGAGACACCAGGGCAGCAACAGCAGCAGCAGCAGCAGCAGCAGCAGCTGCAGCAGCAATAGCAGCAGCAGCGGTAGCCGTATGACCGTTTAGTTCAATCATGCGTCTCATGTTTGGTTGCTGTGCTGCTTGCTGCTGCTTGTTCTGCTGCTGCTGCTGCTGCTGCTGCTGCTGCTAGGTCTCTTCTCATGGGTCTCGTTTGTATTGCCGCTCTCTGATCTCTGCGTTGCTGCTGGAGGGTTTAAAAGAGAGAAGGAGACAGCTGCTGCAGCACAACAGTCTCCCTGACACCCTGCCTAGCTCTATGAACAAGCGAGGAGGTATGTTGGTGCTGCTGCTGATGCTGATGCTGCTGCTGCTGATGCTGCTGCTGCTCTTGCTGCTGGCGGCTTCTCGTGCTGCTGCAGCTGTGGGTTGTGCTGTCCTTGTGCACTGCTGCGGATCCTGTGCATGCTGCCTTTGCGTTGCTGCGGCTGCTTCTGCTGCTGCTGTTGCTGCTGTTGCTGCTGTTGCTGCTGCTGCTGCTGCTGTTCCTGGAGGTGCCTGCGGGCTTCTCATGCCCGGTGTCTGTCTCCTTCTTGTTCTTCTTTTCCTCTGTTTGTAAACCCTAAACCCTAAACCCTAAACCCCAAACCCTAGATCTGCTGAGACGGAAGCCTAAAGACAAAACCCTAAACCCTAAACCCTAAACCCTAAACCCCTTGTAAATGACCAAGGGGTGTCTCTTGTCGTTGCGCGTGTGCCTCTGTCTCTTTGCTGCTGTTTTGTTTCTTTGTTTGCCTGTCGGTTTGCTGCTGTTGTTTGCTGCTGCTGTTTGCTGCTTCTGTTTGCTGCTGCTGTTTGCTGCGTCTGTTTGCTGCGGCTGTTTGCTGCTGCTGTTTGCTGCTGCTGTTTGCTGTTACTGCGTGCAGCTGCTGGCTTGTTGTTTGCATGCGTCTCTGCGTGCTTGCTGCTCGGGTGTCTCCTTCTTCTTTGTCTCTTATGCTGCCGCTTCTTCTCTGTCTCCTTTGCTGTCTCATGCTGCTGTTTGTCTCCTTCCTGCTGTCTCCTTTTGCTGCAGCGGGCTTGGGGCCGCCTAATATTCACGTCAGAATAAAACACAACATATGCTTCGTCCGTCTAGCTGCTGCTGCGACTGCTGCTGCTGCGGCTGCTGCTGCTGCTGCTGTGCCTAAGCTGTTGCTGTTGTTGTTGCTGCTGCTGTGAACATGCTGCTACTGCTCTTTGCTGGGGTGTATGGTCAGTGTGGCCCTTGCTGCTGCTGTTGTTGCTGCTGCTGCTGTTGCTGCAGTTGCTGCTGCTGCTGCTGGTGCTGTTGTTGCTGTTGCTGCTGTTGCTGCTGCTACCGCTGCTGCACCTCCCCCTTCCTTTGCTTCGCTTTGTTTGCCCTGATGCTGCTTCTGTCGACCTCTGTGTATGCTCCATAGCTGCTGCTGCTGCTGTTGCTGCTGCTGCTGCTGCTGCAGGTGAGCGTGGCTGCCTCTGGGCCATTGACGCCTCGCCCTTGGCGCGTGCGTCAGGGTGTAGCTCCGCTGAGGGAGACACTTGCTGCAGCAGCAGTTTTTCTGTCTCCTGTTCTCAACCTACTGAGTAGCAGAGACAAGTAGGCAATTAGAGGCGTCCTTGCTGCTGCTGCTGCTGCTGCTGATCCTGCTAGTGCTGGTGGTGGTGCTGCTGCTACTGCTGGCGCTGGCGCTGCTGGTGCTTCTGCTGGTGCTGCTGCTGCTGTGCTGCTGCTGCTCTTTCTGTGTCTTAGTGTGTCTCCTTTTTCTGCTGTCTCCGGTGTTGTTTGTTTATTGAGGAGGATAGCTTATAAGTTATATAATATACATAATATATATAATATATATAATATATAATATATATTTTTATTTTATTATATTTCTCTGTCCACTTGTCTCCTTTCTGTTGTCTCCTTTCTTTCGTCTCCTTTCTGCTGTCTCTTGTGTGTTGTCTTCTGTCTCTTTTGTCTCCTTTCTCCTGCGTATTGTCTCTTCTCTTTTGTCTCCTCTCTGCTGTCTGCTGTCTCCTTTATACTGTCTGCTGTCTCCTTTCTACTGTCTCCTTTCTATTGTTTACCGTCTAGTGTCTCCTTTCTTTTGTCTCCTTTCTGCTGTCTCCTTTCTAGTGTCTCCTTTCTTGTGTCTCTTTGTCTCTGTCTGCATGCAGCCTCACTGTCTTAGACCCCTTCTGCGGTAGCGGCAGTCTGCTGCTGGAGTTGCTGTCGCTTGCTGCTGGCGCTGTCCCCAACTCCCCAAGCAGAAGCTTTCCTTTCTTCAGGGTCAGCTAGCTGGCTAGCTAGCTAGCTAGCTAGCTAGCTAGCTAGCTACCTAGATAGCCTTCTTCAGCTACCTCTTTAGCTAGCTAGCTAATTATCTAGCTAGCCTTCTTCAGCTACCTCTCTAGCTAGCTAGCCGTCTTCAGCTAGCTAGCTAGCTAGCTGGCTAGCCAGCTGAGTAGCCTACGTCAGGGGAAGCTATCCAGCTAGCTAGCTAGCTATCTAGCTGACTAGTTAGCCTTCTTCAGGAACAGCAAGTCCGCTAGCTAGCTAGCTAGATGATTGGGTAGCTAGCTAGCCAGCAGACTGGCCAGCTAGCTAGCTAGCTAGCTAGCTAGCTGCTAACAGCAGTGCAGCAACGAATGACTGTGTCCTCTGTCTGCAGTTCCCCCGGCACTCCATGGCGCGCTTCGAGGCCTTTCTCAACTGTCTTGACATCGTGTAAACCCTAAACCCTAAACCCTAAACCCTAAACCCTAAGCCCTAAACCCTAAGCCATAAACCCTAAACCCTACGCCCTAAACCCTAAACCCTAAACCATTCCAAGCCCCGCAGAGCGCCTTTGTATAAAGTGGAGACTGACCTCCAGGGGACCAGCGGTTTAGGGTTTAGGGTTTAGAGTTTAGGGTTTAGGGTTTAGAGAGATGTATAAGAGACACCAAATGCTCACTCGCTCAAACCCTGCTGCTGAACATTTTGGACGCGCTTGCTGCTGCTGCTGCTGTTTTTGCTGCTGTTGTTGCTGCTGCTGTTTTTGCTGCTGTTGCTGTTGCTGCAGGCATCACCCCAACATAAAAGGGCTGCGGCTGATTGGCTGCGACAACGACAAAGAGCAAATTGAGGTCAGAGACCCTCACCAGCCTCAGCAGCAGCAGCAACAGCAGCAGCAGCAGCAACAGCAACAGCAGCAGCTGCTGCTGCAGTTGTGTTTGTTTGTTTGCTTAGAGAGCCTTAATGAATGCAGAGGCCTTTCGACTTCGCTCACCAAGACTGGCGATAGCAGACGGCGACACTGAAGAAGGTACAGCAGGAGCAACAGCAGCAGCAACAGCAGCAGCAGCAGCAGCAGCACAAAGAGCAGCAAAATAAGTAGGAGCATGAACAGCAGCAGCAGCAGAGAAGAATGACGCGTGGCGTCTGCTCGTGTTCGTTCTGCGTTGTTTTTCTTGTCTCCTCATATATATATATATTTATATATAATATATAATATATAATATATATATATATATATATATTATGATTGGGGTGTATATACACCGTGCGGTGTATTTGCAGATGCGGCGCTGCCCTGTGCGCTGTCTTTTGTGCATTCGGATTTCTCTCCAGTAAGAAGAAAAAAGAGACAGCAGCAGCAGCAGCAGCAGCAGCAGCAGCAGCAATAGCAGCAGCAACAGCAGCAGCAGCAGCAACAGCAGCAGCAGCAGCAACAGCGGCGGCAGCCAGATAAAACAACATAAAACAATGCTGTCTCTAGAGACCCCTTATCTCCTCCTGTCTCCCTTTGCTTCCTACTGTCTCCTTCTGTCTCCTTTCGCCTCTCTTTGTCTCCAGCAAGACCCAGATGCTGCTTCCGCAAGAATGAGCCGCTGCAGCAGCAGCAGCAGCTGCTGCTGCTGCTGCATGCCTTCTTTGCTGCAGCAGCAGCAGCTGCTGCTGCATGCCTTCTTTGCTGCAGCAGCAGCAGGAGGCGCTACTGCTGCTGCTGTTTATAGTTTCTTTGTCTGTGAATACTTTTTCTTTCTTCACTTCTTCTTTTGTTTGTTTGCTTCGCAGGTAGTCGGTTCGTTGCCTCCTAATTCTGTTGTCTTTTCTGATGTGCCTTTCGGCTTCAGAAGTTTATCTGTAGAAAAGAGACAGAAAATTATGAAGAGGTTAGAGAAAGCAATTAGCAGCAACAACAACATTATTGCTGCTTTCATCATTGCTCGTAAGCTCCTCCTTCTGCTGCTTGTGCTGCTGCCGCTGCTGCTGCTGCTGCTTCTCCTGCTGCTTCTCCTGCTGCTTCTCCTGCTGCTTCTCCTGCTGCTTCTTCTGCTGCTCCTGCTGGTGCTGGTGCTGCTGGAGTGTCTGTCTCCTTTGCTGTGCCTCTGTCTCCTTTTCATTCGTTTGCTTGTTTGCTTTCTTTCAGTCGTTTGCTGCAGAGAGCAGCAAAACAACTAAGAGAGACAAAACAGAGAGGCGTCTCTCTTGTGCTTCTGTCTCTACTGTCTCCTTTCTCTGTCTCCTTCTTCTGTCTCCTTCCTCTGTCTCTCCTTTATATGTCTCTCGTTTATCTGTCTCTTTGTCTGTCTCCTTTCACTGTCTCTTTCTTCTGTCTCCTTTCTCTGTCTCCTTTCTCTGTCTCCTTTCTCTATCTCTCTGCTTGTCTCTTCTCTCTGTCTCCTTTCTCTATCTCTTCTCTGTCTGTCTCTTCTCTCTGTCTCTTCTCTCTGTCTCCTTTCTCTGTCTCCTTTCTCTATCTCTCTGTCTGTCTCTTCTCTCTGTCTCCTTTCTCCGTCCCTTTCTTCTGTCTCTTTCTCTGTCTCCTTTCTCTATCTCTTTCTCTGTCTCTTTCTTTTCTCTGTCTCTTCTCTCTGTCTCCTTTCTCCATCTCTTCTCTGTCTGTCTCTTCTCTCTGTCTCCTCTGTCTGTCTCCTTTCTCTGTCTCCTTTCTCTGTCTCTTTTCTCTTTTTCTCTTTCTCTGTCTGCCTCTTCTCTCTGTCTCCTTTCTCTATCCTTCTTCGTTCAGAGACACCACGAAGGGATGACCATCATTAACTCCCTAACCAACTTAAATGTAATTAAATAATTAATTAATTTAATTTATTTAATTTGTTTAATTTATTATTGCTGCAGCTGCTCGCTCGTTTAGGGCAGCGTCTTCGCTGCCTTGGCGTTCGCTGTGTCGCTGCACGAATTCAGCTATTGACGTCTGTCTCCTCGCATACACACCGACAACTCACAAACCCATGCAGCAGCAGCAGCAGCAGCAGCAGCAGCAAGGGAAGCAGCACGAGAAGCAGCAAGGGAAGCAGCAGAGGAAGCAGCAGCTGAAGCAGCAGGAGGAGCAGCAGCAGAAGTGGCAAGACAAGCAGCACAAGGAGCAGCAGAAGAAGCGGCAAGAGAAGCAGCAGCAGCAGCTGAAGCAGCAGGAGGAGCAGCAGCAGCAACAGAAGCAGCAGACATAAGCGAAAGTCAAACAGCAGAAACAGAGGGGACAGCGCATACCACCAAGCAACGTCAACGGCAATCCAAGCAGCAGAACTAGCAGCAGCAGCAGCAGCAATAGCTGCAGCAGCAACAGCTGCAGCATCTTGAGCAGCAGCAGCAGCAGCAGCTGTATCACGAAGGAGGGGGCAACAGTAGTTCTTAATACACATATTAAAAAAAGTAAGCAGCACCGCCATCTCACTGCAGCAGAGGCAGCAGCAACAGCAGCAGATACTAAAACTGCTGCTGCTGTTGCTGCTGCTGCTGCTATGCAGCCCAACAAACAGTTCGCTCTTTAGCTGTCTCCGTGTCTTCAAGGAGACACTTCACGCAACGAGGAGCAGCAGCACCAACAAACAGCAAATTCATTTTGCTGCTGCACCCCCCAGGCAGCTACAGCTAGCAGCTAGCTGTCTCGCTGCTGCTGCTGCTGCTGCTGCTTCACAAGCAGCGCCCCCAAAAGGCAACAGACACTGCCATCCCCTCTGCTGGCTGAGCAGCAGCAGAAACTTCTGCTGCTGCTGCTGCTGCTGCTGCTGCTGCTGCTGCTGCTTATGCCAAGAAGACGAAGTCGTGAATGCGTTCGTCTCTGCTGCTGAAACGTTTTACGTTTTCAAGGGTTTAGGGTTTAGGAGGGTTAAGGGTTTAGGTGAATCCAAGGGTTTAGGGTTTAGGGTTTAGGGTTTGTTCAGGGTAATAAGGTCTGCAAAGAGCTTGTTTTGTTTGTTATTACTTTACGGTAAAGGGTTTTCATACTGTGCGTTGGCATAGGGCTTAGGGTTTGCTTAGGGTTTAGGGTTTGTTGAGGGTTTAGGGTTTAGGGTTAAAAGTTTGTTGATGGTTTAGGGTTTAGGGTTTAGGGCTTGTTGATGGTTTAGGGTTTAGGGTTTGTTGATGGTTTGGGGTTTAAGATTTAGGATTTAGGGTTTGTTGCGGGTTTAGGGTTTAGGGTTTGTTGAGGGTTTAGGGTTTGGGGTCTCCTGTGAGGAGAGCGTGAAGCGTGCCCTTTTGCTGCAGCAGCTGCTCGTACGTCCCTGACTCAGCAACTTCTCCTCTTCTTAAAACAATTAATCTAGAGACACACTGCAGCACAGCAGGGCTGTGTGCAATCAGCAGCGTAGATAGAACCCGCTGCTGCTGCTGCTGCTGCTGCTGCTGCTGGTTGTCTTGCTGCTGCTGCTGCTGCTGGTTGTCCTGCTGCTGCTGTTGCTTCTGGGAGTCCCCTACAACGCCTGTTCTCTGCTGCTCCACGCCTTGCTGCTGCTGCTGCTGCTGCTGCTGCTGCTGCTGCATGATGCGTGTAAGTGTGTCTGTGAATATACGTTCGCTGTTGGGATCTAACGCATTTGATGCTTCATCAAGCAGCAGAATTTTAGGGTTTTTATAGAGAGCTCTGGCTAAGCCTAATCTTTGCTGCTCCCCGCTGCTAAAGGAGACATCAGGGCTAACAACTGTCTCCAATCCCTGAGGCAGAGCCTCTATAAAACCCGTGCAGTTTGCTGCTGCTGCTGCTGCTGCTGCTGCATCTCCATCTGCTGCAGCAACAGCAGATTCACCTCCAGCAGCATAAGATATGTTCTCCCTCAGCGTCAAACCAGCAAACATTTTGCTGCTGCTTTCGCTTACAACCCCCAATATATGCCGCAGCCACACAGACGTGGGGATCGTCTGCAAGTCGATCCCTGCAGCAGCAGCAGCAGCAGAAGCAGAAGCAGAAGTAACAGCAAATCACACTCGCATTCGCGTTGATGCTGCAAGTCATAGACACCTCCAGGTGCTGCTGCAACAAGAAAGCCCCCAACAGCAGCTCAGCTGCTCCAGCAACAGCTCCAGCAGCAGCAGTACCAGCAGCAGCAGCAGCAGCAGCAGCAACTCCAGCAGCAACAGCAGCATCCCCATAAGTAGCACCCGTCCCATGAGCAGCAGCTCAGCACTTCCAGCATCAGAAGGAGCAGCTCGAGCATCAGCAGGAGCAGCACGCGCAGCAGCAGGAGCACCTCGAGCAGCAGCAGCAGCAGCTCGAGCAGCACGCGCATCAGCAGGAGCAGCTCGAGCAGCACGCGCATCAGCAGCAGCAGCAGCACGCGCATCAGCAGCAGCAGCACGCGCATCAGCAGCAGCAGCAGCACGCGCAGCAGCAAGTACATATAATATATATATATATATATATTACCGTCGACAGTAATGACTCCTTTTTGAGGTTTGAGTTCCTTCGTCAGCAATTTAAAGACTGTGGTTTTGCCGGCGCCGGAGGGCCCAGCTAAGGCGAGGAGTTCGCCGGGAAGGAGACGCAGAGACAGCTCAACTACCCCCCCAATACCTTCTCCTTTCTTGCTGCTGTCGCTGCTGCACCCGTCCGTGCTGCTGTTGCTACTGCTGCTGCTATTCCTGCTGCTGCTGCTGCTTAGCAGGCTAGTGCTGCTGAAAAGACCGCTGCTGCTGCTGCTGCTGCTGCTGCTATTGTTGTTGTTGTTGTTGCTCGGCTTATCGTCATCATAGAGGTAAGTAACTCTATGAAATTCAATTTCGCCTCTAAGACCTTCAATAGAGAACTCCCGCTGCTGCTGCTGCTGCTGTTCCTGCTGTTGCTGCTGTTCCTGCTGCTGCTGCTGTTCTTGTTCTTGCTTCTGCTGCTTCTGCTGCTGCTGCTGTTGCTGTTGCTCTTGCTGCTGCTGCTGCAGCGCGGGCTGTATAGCAGCAAACATTCGCTTTGCTGCTGCTCTCCCCTTCGCCCATTCACCTGAAAGAGACGCTAAGCCGCTAAACCCAGCAGCAACCATAGCCCCGTACACGACAAAAGAAGTTAGGCCCCCGTAGCTAAGCTGAGGAGACAGCAGACAAAAGGAGACAAACAAAGACAAAAAGAGACAGAGACAGAAAATCATAGAGGGACTCAAACCAGAGTTAGAGGAGACAGATAAAAACATACAGATACATACCCACAAACAAACACCAACAGCAGCATAAGCAGCAGCAGCAGCAGCAGCAGCATAGCCAGCAGCAGCATAGGCAACAGCAGGTGCATAACCAACAGCAAAATTAGCAGACAAACCAAGAGCAGCATAAGCAGTATCAGCCGCAGCAGCATCAGCAGCACGCACACCAGCACAAGCAGCAGCAGCATCAGCACAAGGAGCATCAGCAGCAGCAGCAAAAGTAGCACCAGGAGCAGCAGCAGCAACGAAGTCTTACAGTTTTGTTTCTAAGCAGCTTTGCTCCAGAGGAGAGAATAATAAGAAGAGACAAATTAGAAGCGAGAGAGAGAGAGCCCATAAGACAGCCGCTAGCTCGTGATGTTGCTGCTGCAGCACGAAGGACCTGCCTAGACACCTGAAGAGCTCGCTGCATCTCCTGCTGCTGCTGCTGGTGTATATACACCGCACGATATGCAAATAGCCTCTCCAATGCTGAAGACGCCCACTCTCCTTCTACTGCCTGACGCTCCTCCCTCAGCCGCTTCAGACGCCTGACACACAAACCCTAAACCCTAAACCCTAAACCCTAAAGCATAAACCCTAAACCCTAAACCCTAAACCCTAAGGCATAAACCCTAAACCCTGAGTAGGTAACGATAGATGGTACGAGCAGTGAATACGAAAGATAAACCCTAAACCCTAAACCGTAAGCAATAACCCCTAAACCCTAGACCCTAAACCCTAAACCCTAAACAGTAAGGCCTCGCTGCAGCATCGATGGTGCAGAGCAAACTCCTGTGTCTAGGCCCCCCCAAAACCCTAAACCCTAAACCCTAAACCCTAAACCCTAAACCCTAAACCCTAAACCCTCGGGCGTACTTCGCGACAAGGACGGCAACAGCAGCAGCCGCAGGAAGAGTAAGTAAGCCAGCAGCAGCAAGCGAACGGTTGAGGAGACAGAGAGCAACAACACCTCCAACAGCAGAGTTAATATACCGCAGCAAACGAGGAACAGCGCATGCATAGACAGCAGCCAGCAGTTTGCTGTCTTCAGATAAAAGAGAGCTCAAGACAGACGGAGACATATAACGCACACACCACGGAGGGCTGCAGATAAAACTACTAAACAAATACAGCCTAAACGCAAACAAACAAATAAACAAATAAATAAATAAATAAATAAATAAATAAATAAATAATATATTTATGTATTTATTTATTTATTTCTTTTTATATTTGTATATGCAGGCAGGAAGGTATGCAGTTGCCAGCCCCGAACAATACTATGCCTTAAACCCTAAACCCTAAACCCTAAACCCTAAACCCTAAACCCTGAAGCCTCGTATATGCCAGCGAAAGGAACAAACAGAAGAAGGAATAAAGAGACAAGAGAGAAAAAACAAAACAGAGAAAGAGAGACAGCAGAGACACTGCAACAGAAGTAGAGGAGACAGAGAGGAGACAGAAAGGAGACAGAAAGGAGACAGAGAGGAGACAGAAAGGAGACAAAGAGGAGACAGAAAGGAGACAGAGAGGAGACAGACAAAAGGCAGAGGAGAGACAGAAGAAGAGACAGCAGAGGAGACAGAAGATAGAAGACGAGACACACCAAGGAGACAAAAGAAGAGACACGAGAGAGAGACAAAAGAGAGACAAAGGAGACAGAAGAGAGACAGGAGGAGACAGAAGAGGGACAGGAGGAGACAGAAGAGGGACAGGAGGAGACAGAAGAGGGACAGGAAGAGACAGAAGAGGGACAGGAGGAGACAGACAGAGCAATCATAAAGGAGAGAAAGAAGAAGACAAACCTCAAAGACCAAAAAATACAAACAAACAAAACAGAGAAAAAGAGACAGAGGAGGAGACAGAAGAAAAGAGAAAGGAGACACATAAAGATAAATAAAGAGACAAAGAAAGAGATAGGTAAGAACAAGAAAAGAGACAGATAAGAAGACAAACAAGGAGACAACAGAAGAGACAAACGAAGGAGACAGAAGAAGAGACATATAAGAGGAGACGCAAGAAAAGAGATGTAAGAATACATAAAGAGACACAAAAGGAGACAGCTGAGGAGACAGAGACGAGCACAGAGACTCCCCCAGGCCTCTCCTCCCCTAGGGTTTAGGGTTTAGGGTTTAGGGTTACCGCAGCTTCATAAGCACTTCTTCTTCTGCACTTTCAAGCTGTTCTGTCCTGCATGCGCTGCTAAGAGCCCCAACTATAAATGTAGTCAACGCAACCGCCAGCTGTTTGCCGTGGGGGCCCCCCAGGGGCCCCACAGCCAGGGGGCCCCCCAGGGGCCCCGCAAGTAGGCCCCCCAGGGGGCCCCCTAGGGTCTCCCCAAGGGGGCCCCCAAGGGGGCCCCCCAAGGGGCCCCCTGTGTGTGCGGCATCTACACAAAGCCCTAAGAGATAAGGTGTAGCGATGTTGCATGCTGAACAGACCAGCAATGAAAGAGACCCCACAAGCAACCGTCTTCGTGTAGGACCTTGTACAGCAACACGCCAGAAGAAAGACAGCGCATCTTCACCTTCCTTTGGAGACATAAGCGAAGGAAAAGGAGAAGATATGGGCCCCTGGGGGGCCCCTTGGGGGGCCCCCTGGGGCCCCTGGGGGGCCCCTGGGGGGCCCCCACCATCATCAGATTTCGATAGTACCCCAGGCATTGGAGCTGCCTATACACCTGAACGCTGCGGCTTTTGATACTCTGGTGAGTGAAGACTAACGGTGTGCATTAAAGAAAAAGTTTTTCTTCTTTTCTTCTTTTAAATGTCTTGCTGTTTTATTTATATAATTTGATGTTTATTAAAGCAAAAAAATCAAAGAAGACGCAGCATTTAACCTCTGTGCAGCAACTGCAGCAGCAGCAGCAGCAGCAGCAGCAGCAGCAGCAACTCGCTCAGCGATGCCAATCGGAGCTCCAGCCGGGGGGCCCCTGGGGGGCCCCCAGGGGCCCCTGTTAGATAGGGGTTTGTTTAGCATCAAAAGAAATATTTTTATTTTTATTTTTATTTATTTGTAGTTATCTGCTGCTGCTGCTGCTGCTTCTGGGGGCCTTGCAGGTTTAAGCTGTACGTACACCCCACTCACTCCCCCAGCACCGATGCTACTGCTGCTGCTGCTGCTGCCGCTGCTGCTTTTGCTGTTAGTTTGTGTGTTTGTTAGTGTGTCTTTGGAGACAGCTTTTTGAGGTGTACAGGCTGAAAACAAACAACAAAAGATGAAGCAAACAAAGACAGAGACAAGTAAAGAGACAGAGACAAACAAAGAAAGAGAGACAAATAAAAGGAGACAGAGGCAGACATAGGAGACACAGAGACAGAGACAGAGAGACGGAGACAGAGACAGAGACAGAGAAAGAGAGACAGAGAGAGAGAGACAGACAAAGACAAAAGGAGACACAGAGACAGAGGCAAAGAAAGAGAGACAGAGAGACAGAGACAGAGACAGAGACAGAGACAAAGGAGGAGACAGAGAAAGAGACAGAGATAAGACAGAGAGATAAGCAGAGACAGAGACAGAGAAGGAGGCAAAGAGAGAGACAAAGAGAGAGAGAGAGAAAGAGAGACAGAGAGATAAGCAGAGACAGAGACAGAGACACAGCAGAAGGAGACATCTGTGTTGGTGTGTATATGCACCTGCAGTTTGTCTCTTTCTTTATTTAAGTTTGTTGTTTTTGTTTGCTTCCCTTCGAGGAGGAGACAGTAGAGACAACAGCTGCTGCAGCAGCACTCCCTGCTGCTGCAGCAGCTGCAGCAACGCAGCAGCACCCTGCAGCAAATATAAACATAAGACGAGAGTCCCTGCTCCTGCTTGCACGCGCATCATTAATAATTATTTTCTTTCTTCTGTCTCCTCCTTCAAATCAGCAGGCTGTATATAACAAAAAATGCATATACTCTTTATTACCTTCACACAGGAGGAGCTAGCTAGCTAGCTAGCTAGCTAGCTAGGGGCTCCAGAGCACAGCAGCAGATTGAGGTGTACGGAGAGGGAGGCTTCCTTGTGTGGAGATGCATATCTTGCTTCCTTTGGCTGCTGCTGCTGCGGGTTCTGCTGCTGCCGCTGCTGACGCTATTCCTGCTGCTGCTGCTGCTCCTGCTTCTTCTGCTGCTTCTGCTGCCTCCAGGGCGAAGCTGCTCCTGCCTTAAAAGGCCCTGGCTAGCTACAGCTAGCTACAGCTAGCTACAGCTAGCTACAGCGCCAGCCAGTGCCTGTGGGGTTGCCCACTTGGGCGGACACTTCGGGGACTCAAGGCTGTTGTTGCTGTTGCTGCTGCTGCTGCTGCTGCTGCTGCTGCTGCTGCTGCCGATGCTGCTGCTGCTGCCGCTGTATGTCTTTCGCATCCAAACCACCAAACCTAAACCTGTGCGGCGTAGCACTTGCTGACGGTTTAGGGTTTAAGGTCTAAGGTTTAGGGTTTAGGGTTTCGGGGGCTGTTTTAAGGGTTTAGGGGGCCGCTTCTAGGGTTTAGGGTTTAGGGTTTATCTGCTTATATGTGAATGCAAAAGAATGTCTCCGGCCAAAGGAGACACTAACGAGTCTCTCCTGTCTCTGCTCCCTCCTCAGCAGCAGCACGTGCTGCTGCAGTTTCTTTAGCAGCAGCACGTGCTGCAGTCGCAGCAGCAGCTGCTGCAGCAGATGCTACTGCTTCGCTTTCAGGGCCCTAAACCCCCAATGAAGTCTTCACCCCGCCTCAGCTGCAGCTAGCTGCAGTTTGCTTCAGCTAGCTACAGCTAGCTACAGCTAGCTACAGCTAGCTGCCTCAACTGTAGGGTGCATAATGATTGGTGGGGATTGAAGGGAGACGAAGCGTCTCCTTCTTGCTGCTCTTTTTCTTTGAACGACCGACGATCCCAGCAGCAGCTAGCCGCCGTTAGCAGCAGCTAGCTGCAGCTATCTAGAGCTAGCTGCAGCTAGCTAGAGCTAGTTGCAGCTAGGAGCAGCTAGCTGCAGCTAAGAGCAGTTAGCTGCAGCAGTGCTTCACCTTGATGTGTCTCTTTTGTCTATTTGTCTGCAGCGTTTGCTGCTATACGGATGCATTCACGGCTCCAGAGAAGGAGACAGAAAGTGTCTCCTTACTGTCTCTTTACTGTCACTCTACTGTCTCTTTACTGTCTCTTTACTGTCTCTTTACTGTCTCTTTACTGTCTCTTTACTGTCTCCTTTCTGTCTCCTTTCTGTCTCTTTATTGCCTCTCTACTGTCCCTTCGTTGTCTCTTTACTGTCTCCTTACTGTCTCTTCGCTGTCTCTTTACTGTCCCTTTACAGTCTCTCTACTGTCTCCTCCTGTCTCTTTACTGTCTCCTTTCTGTCTCCTTTTGCTTTTCTTTGTTCTTTTAACAAGATACTCTGGCGACGGAGAGAGCAAACAAAACAAAAATAAATTAAAAACAGCAAAAGTTTAATGTGAAGATACACCTGAAGACATAACAAACCACAATTAGCCAAACTATACGCCTAGCAGCTTAGCAGCAGCTGCTGCTGTTGCTGCTGCTGCTGCTGCTGCTGCTGCTGCTGCTGCTACTGCTCGGGCTGCTGGTGCTGCTGCTGGTGCTGCTGCTGCTGCTGCTGTGTCTCGGCAGCAGTTGCTGCGTCAAGGTCTGCTGCTGCTGCAGTGTGGGTTAGAGGTAAAAATATTATTTGTTTTATTTTATTTATTATTATAAAAATAAAGGCAATTAATATTATTTATTAATTAAAAAATAAACAAAAGAAGAGAGCAGCACTTCTCTCATCTTCCTGCTGCAGGTAGCCGTTGGTCTGTTGGCTGTGTCCAGCGGCCTCTGTTGCTGCTGCTGCTGCTGTTGCTGCAGCAGCAGCAGCAGCAGCAGCTGTTGCAGCAGCAGCAGGGTGTTGTGGAGTGTTGTTTGATATTGTATTATTGACGTTTTGTTTTTTACTTTGTTTATTTTCTTACTGTCTCCTTCTATTTATCCTTGCTGCAGCAGCAGCAGCAGCAGCAGCAGCAGATAGCCGCCGACTGTCAACGGGCCTAAGGGGACGAAGTGTCTCCTTTTAAGGTCTCCATTGGAGTCCCCTTCTGCTTCTTCTTCTTCTTCTTCTGCTGCTTCTTCTTATTCTTTTGTATTTTCTTCTTGCTTCTATTCTGCTGCAGCAGCAGCAGCAGCAGCACAAACAGCAGCAGCAGCAGCAGCAGCAGCAGCAGCAGCAGTTAAGGTGGTTCTTTGTAGACTGCATATGCACGTGTGTCTTTAGAAAGAGACAATGAGGGCCCCTGCTCTCCTTCTTGTTGCTGTCTCCTCTCTGGGGGCCCCTGCTGCTGCTCTGCGGAGACTGTCTCCTTCCTTAGAGACAGCGCTGTACCCTGGGGCCCCCCTACATGAGCAGCAGCAGCTGCAGCACGGGTTGAGTTTGCTGCAGCAAGCAGCAGAAGGTCAGATGAAAGGAGACACCCCGGAGATGGAGGCAGAGGCAGAGACAGAGACAGAAGGAGGAGACATAGAGCAGACCCTTACACCACAAGAACAGCAGCAGCAGCAGCAGCAGCAGCAGCAGCAGCAGCAGCAGCAGCAAGAACAGAAACAAATGCAGAACAGCACTGCTGCAGGGACACCACAGACTGAAGCAGAGATAAGTGGAGAGGGGACAGAGACAGAAGACCTCAAAGAGATCGCAGCTACAGCAGAGGAGACAGCGACTCCTGAGGGCCCAGCAGAAGCAGCAGCAGCAGCAGAAGCAGCACCAGAAGCAGCAGAGGAGACACAGGAAGAGAAGGCTGAGGAAATACCTCAAGGCGAGCAGGAAGAGACAACAGGGATAGAGACAGAGTCTGCTGCAACAGAAGCAACAGAAGCAGCAGCACAACAGGGGGCCCCCCAACTCAAGCCAGAGGGGGGCCCCCAGACTGCTACGCAGCAGGGGCCCCCAGGAGTCCCCACCGCAGCAGGGACCTCAGCAGCAGACGAGGAGACAGCAGCAGGGGCCTCAGCAGCAGACGAGGAGACAGCAGCAGGGGCATCAGCAGCAGAAGATGAGATGGAAGCAGGGGCCTCAGCAGCAGAAGATGACATAGCAGCAGGGGCCTCAGCAGAAGAGGAGGAGACAGAAGCAGGCGTTCCTCAAATAGAAAAGGAGACAGCAGCTGCTGCTGCACCAGCACCATCACCAGCAGCAGCAGCAGCAGCAGCAGCAGCAGCAGCGCAGCAGCCTCTGCAGCAGCCCGCCAGCCAGCAGAGGGGCCCTCCTTCAAGCGTTGAGGCCCCTTCCGCTGGGGCCCCCGAAGCACCTCAGGGCCCCGCTGCAGCAGCTGGGGGCCCCCCAGGGTTCGTTTGGGGCCCCCCCAGAGCAGGTAGGGGCCCCCAAGAGGGCCTTGGGGGCCCCCCAGGGTTGGTTCGGGGGCCCCCCGCAGCAGGTGGGGGCCCCCTAGAGTCCAGTGGGGCCCCCCAAGAGGGACAGGTGGCCCCCCAAGAGGGACTGGGGGGCCCCCAAGAGGGACCGGGGGGCCCCCAAGAGGGACCGGGGGGCCCCAAAGAGGGTGGGGGGGCCCCCGAAGAGGGAAAGGGGGCCCCTGAAGAGGGTAAGGGGGCCCCCTCATTGTCTCGGACGAGTCTGCTAACTCGTCGCTTCCTTTCTCGTGGGCGCTCTGTAATAGGGGCCTTGCAGCGTGCAGATTTGCTGCAGACATTTAAGAGAAGATCTGCGGATATTAAACCCAGCAGAGGCCTTATGCACCAACTCGCAGAAAGGTTTCGAGCTCTTAGGCAGCAAGTCGCACAGGCTAGAGCTCTGCAGCTGCAGCAGCCGCTGCAGCAGCAGCAGCAGCAGCCGCTGCAGCAGCAGCAGGTGCTCCAGGGAGAAGAAGAACAGCAGGAGCAGCAACAGCAACAACAGCAGCAGCAGCAAACGGAAGCACCACCAGCGAACACGGTGTAGCAGCAAATGCTCCTCCGAAGAAAACTGCTACGCATATTCTAACCAATTCAGCTGCAGCTGCAGCAGCAGCAGCAGCTGCTGCTGAAGCAAGACTGCAGCAGCAATGTTTTAGTTACTGAAAGGGGAACGGTAGCAGAGCCGTAATGCGAAGAGGAGTCTGTTGGGGGGGGAGGGATCGCCTCCTGGGATCGTCTCCTTTGCTGGGATCGTCTCCAAGGGAGACGATCCCAGCAAAGGAGACGATCCCAGCCCCATGAGACCGCCACCCCCCAGCAGCAAAGGAGGGACAGCTGTCTCTAAACGGAGACATGAGGTCCTTGTCTTGTCGCTGTGGGGCTATCTGCTGCAACTTCTGCTGCTGCTTGCAATGTGTTGTGCCTCTTCTAAGCAGCAACAGCAACAGCAACAGCAGCAGCAGAAGGCTCATAGGGCCCCCAGCTGCGCGCAGCAGCAGCCAGCGAGGCCCTAAAACTGCCTGAGGAAACACTAGAAGAGGGGGCCCCTGTCCCTCTTCTAAACCCCTAGGGGCCCCCAAAGACCCCAAAAGGACCCCAAAACGCCCACAAAGGACCCAAAAGGGTACAGGGGCCCCCAAAAGGGTATGGGGGCCCCCAAAAGGGCATGGGGGCCCCCAAGGGTACAGGGGCACCCAAAAGGGTATGGGGGCCCCCAAGAAGGTATAGGGGCCCCCAAGAGGATATAGGGGCCCCCAAAAGGGCATGGGCCTCCCCCAAAAGGGTACAGGGGACCCAAAAGGGCATGAGCCCCCCAAAAGGGTACAGGGGCCCCCAAAAGGCCATGGGGGCCCCCCAAAAGGGTACAGGGGCCCCCAGAAGGGTACGGGGGCCCCCCATAACGAAGGGGACCCGTAAGAGGCTTGAAGAGGACTTACAGACCCCTGAAAAGCCTTCACGAGACCCGGGGGCCCCACAGGGCCCCCGAGGGTTTTAATTGTATACCCACAGGGACCCCAAAATGTTTTATTTATATTTATAGATATACTTTCGCTATCAAAAGGGTTTATAGTATACACAAATGGGGCCCCAAGCGTCTCCAGATATCACAAGAAATAATCTGGGGGCGGCTTCTTTGAGGGGATGCCGCGTCGCTCCTGCGCAGACACAAACCCTAAACCCTAAACCCTAGAGAGAAACCCTAGACCTTAAGGAGGCCGCAGGCGAGCCTCTGCTCGCAAGTGAAGTAAAGGGAAAAAACCTGCTTCAGCTACAGCTCCGCGAGGGTTTAGGGTTTAGGGTTTAGGGTTTAGGACCCACAGGGGGCGCTGCCTCAAATGTTTTGAACTGGTAGTTTAAGTGCTCGTCGAGCTCCATCACCGTGGCCACATTGCCGCACCTGCAGCGAGGGTTTAGCATTAGGGTTTAGGGTTTAGGGTTTGGAGTGTATCTAGAGGTGGGCGTTGGGGGTTAGGGTTTGCCGTTTAGGGGAATGGGCTAGGGTTTAGGGTTAGCTAGGGTTTAGGGTTTAGCACAAAGAATCTCAGCCAAGGGTTTAGGGTTTAGGGTTTGTTTACCTGTAGCAGTAGTTGGGGGCAGACCAGACAGTGACGAGTCTCTTATCAAACCACCACTTGTACCCCTGCATATGCACCACAAAACCCTAAACCCTAAACCCTAAACCCTAATCACAAGCAAAGTAGGGAACAGGTACTAGGAGACAAACCCGCAAGAGACAAATAAACAAGACAGAGACAGCAACAAAGAAATAAAGAGACAAAGAGACAAAGAAATAAAGATATAAAAAGATAAACAGATAAAGAGGTGAAGAGAGACAAACAACAGATAAAGAAAAACAAAGAGAGACAAACAGAAGGAGACATAAAAAGAGAGACAGAGAGACAGAGACGGAGACAGACGAATGAAGACAGACAAAGAGAGACAGAGAGACAGGGAGACAGAAGAAGACAGAGACAAACAACAAAGACAGAGAGACAGAAGAGAGAGACAGAAGAGAGAGACAGAGGCGGGGAGAGACAAAGAGAGACAGACAAAAGAAAAGAAATAGAAAGAGAGACAGACAGAGACAGAGAGACAGACAAAAAAAGAAATAGAGAGAGAGAGACAGTAAAAGAAAAAGAGAGACAGAAGGAGACAGACAAAGAGACAAACAAACAAAGACAGAAAAGAGAGAGAGAGACAGCAAAGAGAGAGAGACAGACAGAGACAGAGACAAAGGAGGAGACAGATAAAACAAAAGGAGACAAAAAGAAATAATACGAAGATAAATAGAGAGGGACAGCAGAGACACACAAAAGGAGACAGACAAATAAAAACAAAGACAGAGACAAACAAAACAAGAAAAAAGAAGAGAGACAGAGACAATAAGCAGAGGACTGCGCATGCAAGGAGACACAAAAGGAGACAAAGAAGCAAAAGGAGACAGAAGAATCAGCAAAAAATAAAAGGAGACAAAAGAACAAACAGAAGGAGACAAACAACACAAAAGAGACAGACTAAACACACCAACATAAAAAGAAAGCGAAAACCCTAAACCCTAAACCCTAAACCCTAGAGTAACGTACAGAAAGGAGGCAGACTAAACACAACAGAAGAAGGAAACTAAAGCCCTAACCCCTAAACCCTAAACCCTAAACCTTAAACCCTAGAGCAACGTACGTCCATCACAAGTTGATGGGCCCTGGCGATAATCTCCACGTTGTTTGTATGACAGAACTGCGCACCCACAAACCCTAAACCCTAAACCCTAAACCCTAAGCCCTAAACCCTTAATGAAGCTGTGCAGAAGACAGGAATAACCGCAAGGGTTTAGGGTTGAGGCTTCGGGTTGGGGTTTAGGCCGAGGGTGTAGGGGTTTAGTGTTTAGAGTTAGGGTTTAGGGTTAGAATTTAGGGTTAGGGTTTAGGGTTTAGGGTTTTCTCACTGTCTTAACTATGTCCGAACCAAAGAGATAACCGGCACCGCGTGGGCTGTATCCCCACCCCTTCATCTCTGCTCCACAGAAACCCTAAACCCTAAACCCTAAACCCTAAACCCTAAACCCTAAGGCCTACGCCTGGAGGAGGTTGTGGTTTCCCTTTTGAGTTTATGGGGCCGTAGCTAAATTGTGAAAAGCTCTGCAAGGGTTTAGGGTTTTAGAAGTAGGGTTTAGGGTTTAGGGTTTAGGGTTTAGGGTTTGGCTTGCCCTCAGGGTCACTCCAGAGGAGGTCGCACATGGGGCCTTCATGAGGGACTTCCTGTTTTCTATCGATAGAGCGGATCTGCACAGCCACAAACCCTAAACCCTAAACCCTAAACCCTAAACCCTCGCTCCAGTCAAAAACCGAAGATAAGACAAAGGGCCCACTCACGAAGCAGCATGTTTAGGGTTTAGGGTTTTAGGGTTTAGGGACGAAGAAGACGGAGACAAAAGGAGACAGATAATTAGAGAGAGAGACAATGAAAATAATAAAATAAAAAAAGATAAAGATAAAGAAAAGGAGACAAATAAAATGCGTCACCCCAACAGAAGGAAGAGGAGACAGCAAAAAATATTTAAAAAAGGAGACAGCAAAAAGAAAGACAGAGAGAGAGACAGATAAATATATAAATATATAAATATATAAATATATAAATATATAAATATATAAATATATAAATATATAAATATATATATATCTAAAGAGAGACAGAGATACAGACAGAAACAGAGAAACAGAGATACAGAGAGACACAGAGACATCAAGAGACAGCTAAAGAGACAGCTAAAGAGACAGATAAGGAGACAGATAAAGAGACGGATAAGGAGACAGATAAAGAGACAGCTAAAGAGAGGTGAAGAGACAGATAAAGAGACAGATAGATAAAGAGACAGATAAAGAGACAGATAAGGAGACAGCTAAAGAGACAGCTAAAGAGACAGATAAAGAGACAGATAAAGAGACAGCTAAAGAGAGGTAAAGAGACAGCTAAAGAGAGGCAAAGAGAGGTAAAGAGACAGCAAATGGCTGACTTCATCAATACTCGAGATAGCAGGAGACAGCCCTCCGTGAAGAGCAAAGAGCTGGTCGTCGATAATTGCTGCTAACGCTAAATAATCAAACACTTCTGTGCAGTACCGCCACACGCTGCTGCTCCCGTACTTCCTCAAACACTCGTCATAAAAACCGTACACCTAAACAAACAAACAAACAAACAGCAGCAGCAGCAGCAGCAGCAGCAGGAGCAGCGGGAGTGAAGGAAGAGCAGCAAAAGAAGCAGCACGAGAAGGAAAAGCAGCAATAGCAGCAGCAACAGCAGCAGCAACAGCAACAGCAACAGCAGAGTAGAAGAGCAGCAAAAGGAGACAGGAGAAGGATGAAGCGACAGGCGAGAGAAGAGAGAGGAGACAGAAGAAAAAACAAAAGGAGACAGCAGAGCAGCAAACGAAACACAAGTTAAGCAGAAAGGAGACAGCAGAACAACAGGAGGAGACAGCTGGGAGTAGAAGGAGAACAAGACAGAACAGCAGCAAAAGGAGACAGCAGAGCAGCAAAAAGAGACAAAAGAAAAGCAAAAGGAGACAGAAGTTAAGCAAGAAGGAGACAGCCGAGGAGCAAAAGGAGACAGTTGAGCAGCAAAGAGAGACAGCCGAGCAGCAAAAGGAGACAGCCGAGCAGCAAAAGGAGACAGCCGAGGAGCAAAAGGAGACAGGAAAGACAGGCTTACTTGAGTAATTTGTCTGCTCTCATGATTGCCTCTAATAAGAGTAATGCGATCAGGATATCGGACTTTTAAAGCCAGCAGCAGCAAAAATGTCTCTACAGAGAAGTATCCTCTGTCTACAAAGTCCCCTAAGAATAAATAATTTGTCTCCGGCAAGAAGCTGCCGACGCGAAACAGTTCTAACAAGTCGTAGAACTGACCCAGCAGAGCAGCAAACGAAACACAAGTTAAGCAGAA
>NW_013547174.1:80000-85723 GCF_000499425.1 Eimeria acervulina
TAAAAGACATATACACAGCTATACAATAGACATTGCTTAGAACGAGGGGACCCGTGCAGCTTAGGGTTTAGGGTTTAGGGTTTAGGGTTTAGACTGGGGCGGATGCTGCAGTAGCAGCTAGGAAGACCTCTAGAAAAATGCATTTCTAGGGTTAGGGTTTAGGATTTTAGTGTTAGGGTTTAGGGTTTCAATGATAGGGTTCAGGGTTTAGGGTTTATGACGAGGGTTTAGGGGTTTAGGGTTTATGACGAGGGTTTAGGGTTTCAGTGATAGGGTTCAGGGTTTAGGGGTTTAGGGTTTATGACGAGGGTTTAGGGTTTCACCCTTGTAGGGTTTGGGGGGTCCAAGTTAACGGTTTAGGGCGAGGGTTTACAATTAGGGTTTAGGGTTTCAATGTTAGGGTTTAGGGTTTGAGCGTTAGGGTTTAGGGTTTAGGGTTTGAGTGTTAGGGTTTAGGGTTTAGGCGTCAATAGAGAAATTATTTGTTTAGAAAGTCCGCATCGAGACGAAGAGGGTTGCAGCTTTGCTGCTAGCCCTGCAGCAGCTGGGGGCTGCATGCGTCTGCTGCAGCAGCAGCTGCAGCAGCAGCAGCAGCAGCAGCAGCAGCAGCAACTTGCTGGGTTGTTTGCTGCAGTTGAGTACATATGCCTTCAGCAGCCCCTAAGAGGAGACAAAAAGGAGACAGAAAGGAGACAGCTGCGTGCTGCAGCAGCTGTCTCCTTTCTGGGGTGTACGTACACCGGAGCGCGGCCCCACAGCAGCAAACACCAACAGATTCACGTATGCACAAACGGAATTGCTGCTGCTGCTGCAGCTGCTGCTGCAGCAAACGAGGTGCAGCAGCAGCTAAACAGCTGCAGCAGCAGCATGAAGCGATGAGGCGATCATTTGCTGAGCGCAGTGTTGCTGCCGTTACTCAATACCTGCTCCTGCTGCAGCTGCTGCTGCTGCTGCTGCTGCTGCAGTATGTGAGAGAATTGCTTGTGCACTCTGACGGGTAGTTTTTCTGCTGTCTCCTCAACTTGAACGAGGAAGGCCTCCAATGCACGGGTTATTGCTTTCTTATCAAGATCCTGTGCTGCACTGCTGCTGCTGCTGCTGCTGCTGCTGCTGTAGTGCTGCTGCAGCGCCTCCCAGTTGCTGTCCACCCAGGCAGCAGCAGCATCGCTGCACCGCTGCGTCGCCCGCAGCAGCAAATTGCTGCTGAGGGGCCCCACTTCAATTATTGCGGAGACAATTACACAATCTTCGCTGCAGCCAGCAGCAGCAGCATCAGTAGCAGCAGCAGCAGCAGCAGCAGCAGCAGCAGCAAACTCCCCGCAGCTGCCTTCGAGTCCAAGCGCTTCTTCAGCTCCAGCTGCAGCAGCATCAAGAGACACAGCAGCTTCAGCAGGAGGAGAAGCAGCAACAGACGGAGAGGCAGCTGCTGCAGCAGAAGGAGACACTGCAGCAGAAGGACTATCAATAGCATCACCATCAGCAGCAGCAGCAGCAGCAGCAGCAGGAAACAAGATACGAGTCCCTAGCAAGCGCTCGCAGGGCATTGCACAGAAGAAGGCTTCCTCTGTCTCTGCTGCTGCTCTCTTCACCAAACTGCTGCTGAAGTTGCCGCTGCTGTCTCTGCTGCAGCTGTTGCTGCCAGCCTCAGGAGTTGTCTCGCTGTCAGAGCAAATACGAAACATCTGCGCAGCAAACGGCTGCGCATGCGCTCCCTGCTGCTGCTGCTGCTGCTGCTGCTGTTGCTGCTGCTGCTGCTGCTGGTACTGCTGCTGGTGCTGCTGCTTGGCGAAAGAAACAGGGTCCTTGCTGCTGGCTGCTGCTGCTGGAGGAGCAGCAGCAGCAGCTGCAGCAGCAGCAGGCGGAGAAGTCGTGGTGTCGCTGAAGAGGCGCTGCAGTCTAGCCATGAAGGAACTCTTGTCTCGCTGCTGCAGCTGCTGCTTCAGTCCCCTCTCAGCAGCAGCAAACCTCCGGTTTTGCTGCTGTTGCTGCAGCAGCAGACGCTGCTGCTGCTGCTGTTGTTGCAGCAGCAGCAGCTGCTTTTCCTGTAGGGGGTGTTGTAGCCGTTGTCCGCGTCGTTGCTGCTGCATATAATATTGGGGTGGCAGCAGCTGTTGCTGCTGTTGCTGCTGCTGCTGCTGCAGTTGCTGCTGCTGCTGCTGTTGCTGCTGCTGCTGCTGCTGCTGCTGCTGCTGCTGCAGGTGCTGCCTTTTGAGTCTCTCTATTTCCATATGCTCCAATCTCTCTTGTTGTCTCTGAAGCGCTTTTTGCGTAAGTGCTGCTTTTCTTTCTGCCTCGGCTTTTTTCTGCTGCTGCTGCAAGTGCTGCAGTTCCTGCTGCAGCTGCTGCTGCAGCTGCTGCACACCGCTGAGGAGTGAAGCCCCCAGCTGCTGCGCTGGTTTGCTGCAGCGGCTAACTAAGCCCCCTATCATGCAGGGGACTGCGACAAGAGGGTCTTGTCTCAGGAAGATAGGAACATCTTCTTCATCAGATTCTTCTTCTGCTGCTGCTGCTGCTGTGCTGCTGCTGCTGCTGCTGCTGCTGCAGGGGAGGCGGCTGCTCTTCAGCTTCAGATCGGCGAGCTCCGCGTCCAGAGCCCTCCGGCGCCTCCCGTGCTGCAGCAGCAGCTGCTGCTGCTCCTGCAGCTCCTGCTGCAGCGCAGCAGCAGCACGCTGCATTCGTCTGTAGGTGTCCCTCAATTCCTCCACACTGAAGCCACGCAATGCTGCTGCAGCATCTGCTGCTGCTGCTGCTGCTGCTGTCTTGCTGCTAGGCAGCTCCCGCTCTGCTGTTGGCGGCGGCACCGCCTTCATTTCTTCTCGCCGTATACATGGCTCCGTTGCTGCTGCTGCTGCTGCTTCTGCTGCTGCTGCTGCTGCATCTCCGTTTTCGTGAGAGGAGACCGTAGAAGCCTCCGCTGCTGCAGGTGAGACTTGTTGCTGCTGCTGCAGCAGCAGCTGTTGCTGCTGCTGCAGCTCCTCGGCTGTCTCCATAGGTCCGCAGCAGCCGTTAGTCGTCTGCTGCACGGATTGAGGAAGTGCTGCTGCTGCTGTTGCTGCTGCTGCTGTTGCTGCTGTTGCTGCTGCTGCTGCTGCTGCTGCTGCAGTAGATAGGAAGTGTGTTTGTTGTTGCTGTTGTATTCTCTCATAAATAAAGAGACTCTTTACTTTAATTTGTTTATTGTCTTCTGTAGCTGAGGGAGCGCCGGCTCTGGGGTGTCTGTGCAGCTGCTGCTGCAGCTGCTCTCTGCTGCGGCAGAGAAGGCGAGGAATAGGAATAAACGGGGCGTTTAAAAAGAAATAAAATAAAATTAAAGTCAATAAATTAAACAAATTAAATTAATTCATTAAAAGAAGAAAAGAAGAAGAAAAACAACAGCTGCAGACCCCCAGCAGCAGCGAGCGGCCGGCGCTGATGCTGCTGCTTCCCTCCGACTGAATTGTCTGTTTAAATTTATTATTTTTGAGTTTATTTGTTTTAATTTATTTAATTTTATTTAATTATTAGCCCTTCTATGTATATAATATGCACTAACAGACAGAAAAATGCATCTGCAGCTACAGCAGCAACAGCAGCCGACAGCTGCTGCTGCATCTTGCGCTGCTACTGCTACACCAGGTGTACATGCAGCAGCAGCAGCAGCAACAACAACAGCAGCAGCAGGATGGCTAGTAGAGGACAAAAAGGGAGAGGAAATTCCTCGCAGCCCCCCCTCTTAACACTGCAGCAACTGCCCATACACTCGAATGCAACTAGCTAGCTGCACGAAAACGTAGCTAACTAGGCATATAGAGATAGCTAGCTAGCTGCACGAAGACATAGCTAGCTGCAAGAAGACACAGCTAGCCAGCCATACACAGATAGCTAGCTAGCTGCACAAAGACTCAGCTAGCTAGCTGCACGAAGAGATAGCTAGCTTGCTGCACGAAGACATAGCTAGCTAGCTGCACGAAGTCATAGCTAGCTAGCCAGACAGACACAGCTAGCTACATAGAGAGGCAGCTAGCTACACACACACACACAGCTAGCTACAAAGAGACACAGCTAGCTACAGCTAGCTATGACTGCGCAATGCTTGTGAGCGAGCTCCTGCTGCCTCCCAGTAGAAGCGGCAGCTGCATAAGGTGCGCAGACACCCCTGGGCCTGAACGCCCTAAACCCTAAACCCTAAACCCTAAACCCTTGACCCTGATAAACTTAATGCGGCTCGCGGAGCCGAAGCTTTTTAAAGAACGAGTTTCTAGCTGCAGCACTTGCTGCGGCTGTTGCAGCAGCTCGAGCAGCAACAGCAGCAGTCACAGCTCCTTCTGCTGCGGCGCTTGCTGCAGGACACTGTCGTTCTGCTGCTGTTGCAGCTGCTGCTCCTGCTGCGGTTGCTGTTGCTGTTGCTGCTGCTGCGAGCGAACTCGCTTCAACAGGCTGCTGGCAGCAGCAGCAGCAGCAGCAGCAGCAGCAGCAGCAGCAGCAGCAGTTAAGCGCCTTGGTATTCCTTGAGGGAGTTGCATATAGCGTCGATGCGTCTCCTTGCTGCAGCAGAGAAGAGGCAGTCCCCCCGCTGCACACCAACAGCAGCAGCAGCAGCAGCAGCAACAGCAGCTGATGCTGCAGAGCAGCAACACACCAGTGAAAGCTGCAACGCGTCTATACTACCCCTTCTAGTGCTGCTGCTATTGCTGCATCTGCTGCTATTGCTGCTGCTGCTGCTAGCAACTGCTGCTATTGCTGCATCTGCTGCTGCTACTGCTGCTTACCTGCTGCTGCTGCGCTGCGTATATCTTGTTTAGGCGTGCTGCTGCTTCGAGAGCAAGAGAAACGTTTGCTGCAATTGATGTAAGTGTCTCCTGCGTCTCTGCATCATCTGCGCGTCTCCGCTGCTGCTTCTGCCTCTGTTGCTGCTGCTGCTGTTGCTGTTGCTGCTGCTGCTGCGGCTGCCTAGACGAGCCTTGCTGCAGCTGCTTCGCGCCACCGCTCCCGTGCTGCTGCTGCTGCTGCTGCTGCTGCTGACGAACAAGATCATGCGTCCCCTGCAATCGGCGCAGCAACAGCAGTCACAGCAGCAACAGCAGCAGCATGTGCAGCAGCAGCAGTAGCAGCATGCGTAGCAGCAGCAGCAGCACGCGCAGCAGCAAGGGAGACAACGGAGGAGACAAGACACTGCAAACAGAAGAGACAAAATCAGCAGCAGCAGCAGCAGCAGCAACAGAGACAACAGAGAGACACTTAAGAGAAGGAGACAGCAGAGACCGAACAAAACAAAGAAAAGCAGCAAACACAAAAACATCAAAGGAGACAGCAACAAAGAGACAACCAAAACAAAAACAAAAGGAGACAGCAGCAAATAAACAACAGCAGACAGCAGCAAATAAACAACAGCAGACAGCAGCAAATAGACAACAGCAGACAGCAGCAAAGAGACACAAGGAGACAGCAGCAAATAAACAACAGCAGACAGCAGCAAATAGACAACAGCAGACAGCAGCAGAGACACATGGAGACAGCAGCAAAGACACAAAGAGACAGCAACAGAGACACAAGGAGACGGCAGCAAATTGACAACAGCAGGCAGCAGCAAGGAGACACAAGGAGACAGCAGCAAATAAACAACAGCAGACAGCAGCAAAGACACAAAGAGACAGCAGCAGAGACACATGGAGACAGCAGCAAGGAGACACAAGGAGACAGCAGCAAAGACACAAGGAGACAGCAGCAAAGACACAAGGAGACAG
>NW_013547173.1:0-17378 GCF_000499425.1 Eimeria acervulina
TATATATATATATATATATATATATATATATATATGCATGTATAGTGTGTTAGCTGTACATGCATGCATGCATGCATGCATGCATGCACAGAGAGAGAGAGAGAAAACGGTATTATTCCTGTTGTGCAGAAGGGTGATCATAGAGAGGGATTGAAAGAAACGCAGAATAAGTAAGGACTTTCCAGTGGCTTGGCAGCAGCACTTCTTTCGCCGGGTTTAGTTGGAAGTTCTCTAAATCACTTCCTGTTAATAGCAAACGAAGAGAATGCCCTTTCTTAAACGTCCATGCAGTCGGCTCGAAGTTAACAGACACATTCACCTCTTCGTCCTCTATATGCGCGCAACAACAAGAAAAAGAAGAAAAAGAAAACGAAAAGAGAAAAAACAGAAATAGATGTCATTCATCAAATGAAGGCTTATGAACACCCACGCAGTTGGGTTAAAACTAACAAACGCATTCACCCCTTCCCTTTCTATATCCAAACAACAGCAAGAAAAAGAAAAAAAAGAAAAAGAAAAAAAAAGGGAAAAGAAAAGGAAGAACAGAAGTGAACACCATTAAAAGCAACTACTCAGGGCTGGTGCAGAGGAATTCATGCAAAAACAAATAAAATATAACGCAAGTAAGCAACTTAAAAAAATAAACACAAAAAACAAAGGACCTAAATATATACACACAGTTCATTTGTCTCACTGGCATACAAACGAACAAAACAAACAAATAAACAAACAAACACTAACATACAAACAAATGCAACAAACAAACTTAATCTTTGTTTGCTGCATTTGTTTGTACGGCAGTGTAGTTATATGATATATATATATATATATATATATATATACAAATATATGTATCTTATTTATATACATATATATATTATGTATAACATATATATATACACATATATATATTATATACATGAAGGTATAGAGCTGTATGTTTTGCCAACACTTACATATAAACCTAAATATATAAACACATATGTATATATATTATTTGTATGCGCAACTGGCAGATAAACAAACAAAGAAACAAGTAAACAAATACGTGAATATAATAGACGCCTTCAATCGGTTTGTGCTTCGTTCCCAATACGCAAGAGAACAAATAACAAACCAAACAAGTAAGAAACAAACAAATAAACAAAAAAACAAAATATTGTAAGACGCACCTTCAATTGGTTTGTAACTCTTTCTAGAGAAAGGCCTCAGCACGCGGCCATAACTGCCAACTGGCAAATCATCGCGGACCTCCGATGGCCGGTTGGAAGCCAACACCTGCACCCAAACCCTAAACCCTAAATCCTAAACATTGATCCCTAAGTCCTAAACCGTAGACCCCAAACCCTAAACTGTAGGCCCTAAACCCGAAACCCGAAACCCTAAACCTTAAACCCCAAACGCTAAACCCTAAACAACGCGCAATAGACAATACACATTACATACAATACATCATTAAAAAAGGCGCAATGACGAACTCCTTAACTCAAAACCCTTAAAAATAGACACTCTAAACCCTAAAACCACGAACCCCCAAAGACTATTAGCCCTCTCAACCATAGTAAACCCTCTGCACCATAGTAAACCCTCGTAAACCCTAGTACACCCTAATAAACCCTAATGAACCATCGTAAACCTTAATACGCCCTAATAAACCCTAGTAAACCCTGATAAGCCCTCGCAAACCCTGGTAAACCCTAAAACACGCTAAATATCCCTAGTAAACCCGAGTAAACCGTATGAAACCCTACTAAACCCAAGTAAACCCTAATAACCCTTAATAATAACAAACCCTAATAATAAATCCTTCCCCCAGGGGAGTGTTAGTATTTGGGTTCACGGTGTACAAGGGAGTAAATGAGAAGATAAGTCGCTTGCCTGTGCCTCCGTAACATAGTGAGAGAAACCTGCTGCAACATCAACGTCTTCAAGATAAGCGAAGAGGCTGATTTCATTGCAGTGCTTGGCTTTAATAAAGAGATTAAGAAAAGCGCTACCAACCATTTGCAAATCCCTCTCTAGAGGTTGAGATAAGAAAGAAAGGGGACGAGCAAGAAGTTGTGATGGAGTAAAGGGAGAGAAACTAAAGGGTTCTCTTTCCTTGTCTTCATCTGTAGATACACCTAAACTCAGGCTAAACTCCGGCTGCTTCGTCTTAAGGAATAAACGATTGCCATAATTAATAAACAAACGAAAAGGATGCTGTGCTATCGGCCAGCGAGAATACTCCCCGGAAGAAGAAAGATATTCAACTTCATAATCTACACTTCTTTCTGCCGCCTGCATAAAAAACGAAAACAATGCATGCGATGTGCAGCACTGCAATATCAATCTGCTCTTCTCTCGTTTTGTTTGTTTATCTCGGAGCCTTTATATCAATATCTTCTCTGTTCTGTTTTATCACTTCTTCAAAGAAAAACAGGCAGAGACAGAGAAAAAAGAAAAGGGTTGTTGTTACCTCCAGCTCAATCGTACACCATACTCACTTGGAAAGCAGTTAGAGAGTTTGCTACTGCTGCTTCTGCTTCTGCTGCTGCTTGGGAGGAGTTTGCTGATGTTGCTGCTGCTGTTTCGGTCCGTTTGTTTGCTGCTGCTGCTGCTGCTTGTGTTGTTGTTACTGTTTGTTTGCTTGCTACTGCGTTTGTTTCGGCGGCGTCTGGAAGGGGGGGTAGCTGCATCAAATGTGCATTGAAATCATGGTTAAATAATTGCTTTAAATTTCTTTCGTTGTTTGCTTGGCGCTGAGGTAGGAAGGCTAGCAATAAACCCGAAAGAAGTTGAGAGAGTTTGGAGGGTCTCCTTTCTTTTTTGTGTATTCTTTTTGGTGCAGCATGCAGCGAAGATAACGATGCTACTTCATCCGCTGCTGCTGTTGCTGCTGCTGCTGCTGTTGTTGCTGCTGCTGCTGGTGAAGATGGTAAGGAAGCCGAACGAAGGAGGTCAGCAGACACCCGAGCTTCCTCTTGCAACTCCAGCATATTTGCGTAGTGCTGCACTTTTTGAGTTACATCATGTAGCGTGTGCTCCAAGCCGTGTCTATACACTTCAAATAAACTGCCCAGCCCTTCGTTCCTCACAGAAAACGCCTCTTCAGGTCCTACAACGAGGTGCACAGACAACCCAAATAACACAAGTAAAACCCAACAATAAGTAGCTGTATACAGACCCCCAACAACGCATACCAGACCGGAAAGCAATCACCAAATAACACGCAAAATGCCCTTCAACCGTTAGGTGTACAGACACTCCAAACAGCATAAGCTGTTCACCTCTAGGAACAGGGCTGTATACACTACTCATAATTCATTTCTACTTATCATTTCGTGTTGCTGCCTGTTGCGGTATTTCTTTCTCTCTCTTCTGTCTTTCGCTGTTGTCTGCTTGTTTGCATTGATTTGTTTCTTTTTATTTGTTTGTTTATGTTGTCTGCTCGCCGTGTCTCTCTACTCAGGGCCTCTGCCTTAAGCCCCAGAACAATCTTTCTTAGAGGTTTTAATTACCTTCTTCTAGCTGCACATCGGAGAGGCGTTTGTCTGTCAGCCGCAAATCGAAATTTTTCATGTTTTCTCTTGGAGGGAAAGTAAGGGCTTCTCTCCACTCCGCAGTCCCCGTCTGCAGCAGAGGAGAAGGCCCTAAGAGAGTATATATCAAAGAATATTTTACTCCCATTCCATTGCATATACTTAGACATAGCCACTATAAATTTGTATATTCAATACCCATCAGATTGATATACGCACATTCTAACTATATTACGAAGGTCGCATATTAGAACAGTATACTTAATATACAAAGGTGACTACACGCCTATACACATATATATATATATACATATATATATATATATATATATATATATAATTGTAAGAAGCACCACCGGGTGTCTATACACCTGCAGGAAGAAATACCTGCCAATAATGAACGGGCATTTCCTCTTCAACTCCTCCCCAGCATTTCTTTTTAAGGCGACAGTCGAAAAACCTTAAAATGGTTTTATAAAGATCGGATTCAAAGCAAGAAAAACTCCCTCCAAAAGGATCGCAGCTTCTTCTACCGCCGTGGCTCCAGTTTCCGAGGATAAGTTGCGGCCTGAGGTGTATATACACCCCAAAATAAAAGCATTTTATTTTACTTTTAAATGCCTCCCTAGCCTCTTACGCCCAATTATGATGTTTTCTTACTTCAATCCATAGAAGTGCAATTGGAGTGGAACGCCTAAACCCTAAACCCTAAACCCTAAACTGTGAACACTACACGCCGAACCATAAACCATAAATCCTACACCCCAAACCCTAATCCCTAAACCCTAAACGCTAAACCATAGACACTAGACCCTAGACCCTAGACCCTAAGCCCTAAGCCGTAAAACCTAAACCCTAAACCCTAAACCCTAAACCATAAACCATAGAGACTGGAGCATTGAAAAGAAGCAGTTTTTCACTTGCCGGCTTTCTGGTGCGTTTTTCTGCATAGACGAAAAAAGACGAATGGCGCCTCGAGCGGTTGCAGAATCACAAAACCCTCCGACTGCCAGCAGGCTGACCTGTTGAGAAACCCTAAACCCTAAAGCCTACGCCCTAAACCCTACATCCCAGATAATTCTCCGCCACCATAAACCCTAAACCCTAACTGCCCCCTCAGCCTTCTTCTGCTCCGATGGGTCACAGCACTATAATATATATATATATATATACATATATGTAGAATAAACAGTATTATATGCCGTTCGTTAGGACTAGCACTAAGAGTACTTGAACTTTGTTGTTCTTAAAGAGTGAGAAAAAGGTATGTATTACCTTTTGCTGGGCAAGCGTCTCCATGATCTGAGGTGTAATACCAAAAGAAGAAGGCTGGGCCTTCAAGTTTTCTCCAAAAGAAACAGCATCATCATAAAACTGCACTCCACTAACTGCCTCCGTCATTTTCCAGTTTTTCTTGTGGCTTAGAATTGCCAGAGGTAATTCTGCTTCAAACCCAATAACGCCGCTGCTGCCTCCAAAAGAAAACAAAAACTGCATGCAGAAACAGCATTAAACAAATAAACAAACAAAGAAACAAACAAACAAGAAGAAATACTTCATTCACCAGAGGTTGTTCGTTTTATTGTCTTTTTGTTTGTTCCATGTTGGTGTATTTTTTCATTCTTATACTACAAAAACAGACAAAGAAAAAAATAATATTAAACAAACAAACAAACAAACGAAAAAAAACTTCATCGGCCAAGAGTTATTCTTTTAATATAAAGAGAAGGAAAAAACAGAAATATGGTAAACAGGAAAAACCAATTCATTCAGCTGAAGTTATTCTTTAGGGTTTTCTTTTCAATAACAGCAGAAAAAGAAAGAACAACAGCATAAAAGAAGAGAAATGCAGCTTCCGGCTGAAGTTGTTATTTAGCAGAAATTATTATTTAAAAAGAGAAACGAAAATGAAAAAACAAAAAGAAGCAACAAACGAATACAGTAAATTGAATAGACTTCATCTTGGTGATTGTTTTGTGGAAGTGTTGAAAGACAGAACAAAACAAAAAAGATAATTATTATTGTTATTATAATATAAGATTTTAATTGTTTTCTCTTCTTGTTACTTCAGTAAAACGCAACAGAAGATTAGCTGCTGCATCATGCCGCTACCGTTAATCAGTGCTAACAATAATAATAAATATGCATATTTATACACATGCATTTATACACGTGCATAGATAGACATATTTATATATATTTATATACGCTAATTGATACGCATGCACCTTTATTGATAAGTATAGTTATATATATATATATATATATATATATTAGGTATATACACGCGCACAGATATATATATATATATATATGTATATATACGTATATATAAATGCATATATAGATATTTGTAACTTTGCCGCTCACCCCAAGCAGCACATGGAATGGAAATTGGAGAGGGCTTTTGAGCATATGTCTCCAGGGCGACCCATTCCTTTCGAATTCAGTGGTTAATCCTGTATAATCATTTAAAAAGGAGTGGCAGAAGAAGCCCCCAGGAGCGACGAGTTCGTTCATAATATCAATAGGAGAAAAGAGAGAAAGCACAGCATCTACTTTGCCTCTTGCTGCTATTGAAAGCCCTAGCATTCCATCATATGATAAGCCCCCTGCTGCTATCTTTGAAGAAGAAAACCATTGATCTCTGCTCCACTGCACAAGTTCTTCGGCGTCTAACAACTCATCTTCACCCAAGTCAACGGAACGATACCCAAAAGAAGCCCCTACACATACACGCATATATATATATACATTATAAAAGCACATATATACACACATTTATATATATGTATATATACTATATGTATCTATGTATATATATGTACGTTTATAAATATATATATATATATATATATATATATATATATATGCTATTTATTCATGAATGCACATATATATGCATGGAGAGATAGGGGAAGAGGGAATGAATGCACGCAAATGGAGCCAGCGGTGAACATATGGATGTTTGCATGTGGATGCCTCTGCATGCAAATTTCACATACAAACCGCTGTAGAAGAAAGCTGCTAGTGCTGCTTGCTGCGGAAGAGGAGAAGATTGTAGCGGTGAACTGTTTTATGAGACTAAAACGAAGCAATAAATACGTACACGTAAGTAAGTGAGCAAATACTAAAAAGCAAAGAGTAAATAAATACAAACCAATTAATGAATAAATACATAAATACGTATATGCATGTAAACAGATTCATAAAGAAGTACACAAAGGCCGCACCTCAAACTAACTGTCAGGGTAGAAATCTAGAATAAATATTCACACAAACAGTTACCTAAATAAATAAAGAGTAAACCCTCTGTAAAAGCGAAACAAACGCGTATATCTGTTCTTACCTGATCCTCTTGTATCCACAACAACAACTGCATACTGATTAGCAACAAGAAACTGTTGCGTCTGCCAACTCCAAACATTTAAGGAAGCTCCTCTTGGATGCCGCCAAATAGAAAGAAGAGTAAAAGGCCAAAAATGTTCAGATCGACGGTTATATCGTGTTATTTCTAAGTACACTGGAAGCTTCGGCACAGTAGATCGTAGATGGTTTTCTTCTTCTTTCAACTTTGCCTCGACGCGTCGCAAGAAAGAAAGAAGCTGTTTCTTATTATTATGCAATTCCTTCTCGTCTTCTTGTTCGTGTGTGTGTTCATGTTCTTGTTCTTGCTCTTGTTCGTGTTGGTTTCCCTGGGTTTCTTCTTGCTGTTCTTGCAATTTCCTCTGTTCATGCTGGGGTTCGTGTTCATTTCCTTGTTCTTGTTCTTGCTGTTGTTCGTGTTTGTCTTTTTGATGCTGTTGGTGTTCTGTTTTCTTCTGTTTTTCACGATTACTTCCGTTTGCCAAGCTGGCCTCTACTTTCTCAGCGGCAAGACGAATCACCATTTGTTTGTGTTGCAGCTCACTCCAGAGCCTAGCTTCTTTTTCAATAGAAAAAGGCAAATAAACATCGGCAGCGAGACGAACACCATCGCGCATCTCTACATAAGTTGAATACAAAATAGGCGGATTTGCAGACAAGTATGCGCCGTCAGCTTCAACAAAATGCCCTTTTCCCCTCTCCGCGTCAAAGTCAACCCAGTGATTATCCTAAAAATACGGCAGATCAATTCATTTATACTTTTATTCAGAGGAAACCGCAGCAATGGAGCCCATCTTCTCATTAAAAGACAGCGAAACGCGCAGAAATAAGCAAACGCCTAACAGATTAAAATACTGAAATACCATGGAATAAAGAAATCTGCATCACTTGATTGATTATTTAAATAATTATTTAATCAATTAATGATTGAATGCAAACACAAACGCACCTTCGAGTTGCATGAGGGAGCCCCTGCAAGGTTGTATGCAGCAAAGGACATAACAACAGTAAAGAGGCAAATGAAAAAGCAGAGGCATTTTTTGCTGAGATAGCGCCTTATGGCTTTAATCTGAGGATTTAAAACAAACAGTTAAAACAACCAGCCAAATGTTCATTCAAATGGACAACAAAACTGTACGCGTTTCTCGTTCCAATGTAGCGGGGAAAACGAATAAAAAGCATTACTCACAAGAAACGCCCGCATCTACGTCTGATATGCTATTTCTGCATGTATCTGTTCCGTTGAAATAGCTCTAAAGAAGGCGAAAGCACTAGAAAATTAGTTTTCATTTAAATGCTCTTCTTACTGCAGAACAGACCTGCAAGTATTGCCCCCAGGTATCCAATGCGAAGCCGAACAACACCACCAACAGTAGCAGTTGTTTATTTTGTGTTGGTTCGAGTGCCTCTATTTCCTGTTTTAGTTGCTGCGGAGGGAATGGAGAAATATCTGAATACTGCATCGCAACCTCTGCTGCTGTTGCATTTCCCCAGAGGCCCCCAGGTTTAAAAATAGCTGCTAGATAAATATCAGGGAAACCAATTGCTTTGAGTGTCCAGCCACCGAAGATGAAGCTGCTGCTTTGAATAACAGTCAAACATAGACACACCACTGCAAGGAGGTATGCACATAGCTGCTCTCTTCTTCTCTGGAAACGAATTTCTGTACACCAGGCTGTACGTAGCAGTCTCCTTAAGGCCCCAGCTCTTTTTGTAATATCCTTTTCTGTTGCGTTGCTGCCTGCTGCAGTCAGCAGCAACTCACTGCTACTCCTTGCAACAGCAGATATAGTGAAAGGATGCAACACAGCACGCAGCAAATGAAGCAAACATATCAATACTACAGAGCCTAACACCCCTCGCAAGACAAAGTGTTCGATAGAGCCGTTAATAAACGAGAAGAAGCGACCAAATAGATGGCCTTGGGGAGGCAGCAGAAGCAAAGGATGAGCAACAAGAGGAGGGTATCGCAGCTGAGTAAAGACAGAAGGAAAGAATTGCAGCAACAAAACATGAAAACCAACAAAAATATAACACCCCAGCAACAATTGCCGCGTTAGTTCATACAAACCGCTGCTAGCCGTCAAACTTCCCACGGCGTGACTGCGGTGAGAGCTTCTAGAGTGAAAGGAAGCAGATTTCTTCTTTGTTTCTCGTCTGATTGAAGAGGAAGAAGAACAAAAAGAAGAAAAAGGAGAGAGAGAGGAAGAAGAAAGAGAGCTAGAAGAAGAAAAAGGAGACTTCTTGATATCCTTTAGGTCTATTTTTCTGCTTTTTCTTCTTTTCACCTTCATTTGTTTCTGCTCTAACATGCAAGAAGAAGAATTAATTGTCTGCTTCCGTCTTTCATTGGTTTTATTTGAAATGAAGGAGGCATTAGGGGATAGACGAGGGGCTGAGATAGAAGGTGAATGAATCATTGTTGAAAGCAAGCAAACAAATGCCCTCACTACACAAAACAAAGAACAACAGCCGCAACCGCAGCAAAAACAGCAAATAAAGCAGCAGCAGCAACTGCAGCAGCAACAGTAAAGAAAGCCCCGTAAGGGATGCCTTAGCGAACCCGATCAGCTGTATAATAGAATAGAAGATGAGTATGTTTTGCAGCTGTCGTTAAACCCGGGAATAAAGGCAAGCAAACAAAGCAAAGGAGAAGAAAAAGAAAAAAACAATAACACTCAGCGTTCACCTGGCGTAGACTTGAACTGCAAACAAACAGAGAAAAAGAAAATGAAGAAGAGGTAGAGCCCTTGCCTTCATCAAAAGCGTTTCGTTTTTAATCAAATATCTTTTTGTTTGTCTGATGCTCACCAAACAAACAAAATGACTGAAAAAGGCAAAGGCGTTTAGAGGACCCCTAACCCAGACGTCTGCAAACAAACACAAGCGAGAAAAAAACAAACAGAAGAATAGCAAACAAGACAATACACAAATAAGAAAATAAGCTACCACAAGAACAAACAAATCAAATGAGCAAAAAGTGCACAACTGCAAGAATGAATAAATAAAAGAATAAACGAGGAGGAGAATAAACAGACGAGGGGAAGACAAACAAACAAACAACGTAAACAGAGACAAACAAGCAAAGAAGAGGGACATCGTTGTGTATGAAAGAAGAGGCAAAAGAAATGAACAAACTTTGTGATCGATTTCATTGGCTTTTTATTAATTTGTTTTTTGTTTTGATTGGTCTAGAGCACAAGAGAAGACGCAACACCCGGGCAGCGCGTCTGCCATCTTCCGCCGTTTTTCGCTGTCTCCTCACTTAAAGGATAAAGTGTACAGGATACGCAAAGAGCTAATCTCTGCAGGAAAATGCAGCAAAAGGCAAAGAAGAAGTCAGGAGTCGTCTGCAGTGTATGCGGAGGTTCGGGTGTACACGCACCTGGATAATAAGAGTCAATTAAATAGCATAATACTGCTGTTTTAACCGTTCTTTCGGTTTTTTCGGCTTTTTAGGATTAAGAAATAATGCATTTCACTGAATTATAAACGGCCGCTCCGCGTTGTTTTCCTACAGAAAAAAGAAGAAGGCAGCGCGGGCTGCTACTATAAGGCGAAGGAAAAGATGAAGAATTCGATGTTTTTTTCGTGATAACCGGGTATAAACCCTTTCTATTATTGCTACTTGACAAGAAAATAGACTAAAAAGATGCAGAAAGGAAAACAATGAAGCTTGAAAGAACTTTGCTGCGGTAGATATAGAAACAGCAGCGGCGGTGCTCGCTCTCGCACACCATCAGCACAGTCAGCCTGCAGCCACATAAACTCCTTCAACATTGACTATTATTTGTTGAATTAAATGTAAAATTGAGGTTTAATTCTAAATTCAGTATTTAAACTAAGATGTTCTCCCTTGAAAAACAAGAATACACTCATGCATTTACCCGCAGTAACCGCACCGGTGGTTTCAACAGCGAAGTCCAGCAGACACCCCATCGGCAATGTATGTAAAAGGCAGAATAACAACTGAAATAATTAACATAATAAATTAAAATTAAATAAAAATAATTATGAAAGTTGATTTTCAAGAAGTTTCGGCACATAAACATATTTATACTGTTGGAATCTGCACAAGTGATGCTGCACATACACCCGAAAGGCCCTGATAATCCATGAGTACTGAAAACCGACTAAAAGTGTTGAAATACTTCAAATTAGCACCATAATTGCCTTTTTTGCAATAGTCCTTCCATTTATGCTCGTCTTCTACCGGTTGCCTTCGCAGTTAGAACCCTGAATCCCTCATTCACAGCCCTTACACTACTTTGCAAGGCTGCTGTTTGCCTCACAACAAGCACAACTCCTTCTTGCATGCATGAACTTTTGCAGAGATGCATGCAGAGTACAACAGTGCTCACGGTTTCGCATATCATCAAAATAAAACAGCGCATGCGTGCGGTTTCCTTATATACATCTATATATATATATATATATATATATATATTATATATATAAAATACCTAAATGTTTTGAGCGTGAGTCCCACGCCCGATGAAGTTGCTGCGTACATCTAGAAACGACTGTAAGTTTGCTAATGAGGAGATGTAAGCGATTATGAGCTGTTTAATGCGTTTGTGCATGCAGGAAAAAGAAAGAAGATTTGGGTATACCTTCACCGGGGGTTTCTTCGCTGTACGGTTTGTAAGAAGAAGTGCAGTGCATATCACAGCATATGTGCTGTTCTTCTCTTTGTCTTTATTAATATCAACCCAACTCTCTATGAACATCTATCCACTGAAGGCCTGAAGGTTGGGCTGCAAGCTAATATTGCTTTTTCAAATATTATCTCTACTCTTTTGTCGTTACTACAGAGCCAGACAGTCTATTCCTAACGGATAGGGCCCTCACTATTACCCTACATACCGCAGCAGCAGCGATCAGCAAGTGGCAGCGTCAGAGCGAAGCAGCGGGGTAGATAGCATCGAATTAGATTAAAGAGGCTTCCTACGAACACATATCTATTTTCTATCTGAGATATATTTTAGATATATTTATTTTCTCTCTTTGTTTGTTTTTAAAGAAGATGTCTTTGTGCTGATAGGGCTTAAAGGATTGCCCAGAACATGCACTTGAATCAAACAAAACTAAAAAACAATTCCTCAGCCCTCATCTACCATTTGCAAATAACTGGGGAGAAGGCAAAGTTTTCTTTGCATGCTTCAACCACCTACACACCCACCACCTTATTATTCTTAATATATATAAAATATGCATACATACTGCCGATAATTATCACTTGAATATAATATATATATGTTTATATACATATATGTATATATGTAGATAAATGTATATATATATATATATATGTATATATATATATATATACATATGTGGATGTCAGGAAATATGCTGCTGCATAATCACGAAAACATGTGGAGCAGAGAGAAAGACAAGAGAAAATACAACAAGGGATGCCAACTAAATTTCTAATAACTGCTAGCAATGTTAGTGCATGCATCAGCAAGCGCAGATATTCACAGAAGTATTTCTTGTTCATTCTTCTGTCTCCTGTCTGAGTTTCAAGAAAGCTGTTGATACTTATATTATTATTACGGTTGAATATTTTAATACATAATTACTCAATACTATTTATATTGTTCTTTTAATATAATAATTTTCCTAATATTAGTAAAAGTGCTTCACTCTGCTGCCCCTGTCGTCTTCTATCATCGAGTGTATGCCCTTTATGTGTTGCAGTTCAAATGCATTTTGGGAAGAAGTGAATGAATATATATATTAGTTGACTTAAATAAAGATAAAAGGTTTTGTTTTTAGATTATTTAAATGAGGTAGAAGTATATATGTTTAAACGAATCAGTGCTGTAGTACAGCAGACGCATATTGCTTTCGGTGTTAGGGCTGGTGGTTGTTTATTAGGGTTTGGGTGTCTGCGAACGATGAAGAAGTAAATAAGAAAGCAGAACTTTGATTGAAAAGATTTCATTGTGTTATATTTGTAAGTATAAATATAAATATTAATATTATTGTCTTTTTTTCCGCTTCATCAACCGCCTATACCTCTCTGACTTACACAGCGGAGGGAGTGAAGAAACACTGCTCGAAAACCTGCTGTAAATTTTTCTTCTTTGTTTCTCCTATTCAATAAAATGGGTAAGTTTTGCTTTTTTACTGCTTTTTACTTCCTAGAAGATTCATTTAGTGTCTTGTTTCCACCTAAATTGCTAGGCTGCGCTAATTTGAGGTGTATGTACACCGCAAATCGCCACGAGTTCAGCAGGCGATCAATACACGCCTATACTGCCGTCATATTCATCATTTTTCTGCTTTTTATTCTTTCGTTTTTGCTTTTCTTTTGCATTTAGACAGCGGAGATAATCCCTTCTACAAGAACAGACCATCCACCAGAGTGCATGCAGCACCTGGGGGGAAGTCTAGCATTTGCTTCGGCGACGAAGGTAAGAAAGTTATTCAAAATGCAGCTTGCAAATATATCATTCTAAACATTTAAAGAATCAGAAGAAGTTTATATAAAATAAAGGAGGTGTAGTGAGCTGCATGCATGCTGTTTCTTGCTTTTTTTCGGTGCCTTTGGAGAAAAGCAAAGGAGGAAGTGTAATAAAATACGATAGAAGGAATAACAATAATAATAAAGTTCTGCATGCAAGTTGTAAATCCTCGTTGTTGTTTTACTTGTTTTATTCCACTATAAATGAGGAATAGCCTGTTGTATTCAACGAATTTGTTTTATTTTTTTTTGATTGCTGTTTCTTGCAGTGCCTACCGCATCTCTTCACAATTCTTTTTCTTCTCGGGCTGACGCATTTAGTGCGCGGAGTACGTGCAAAGAGGGAGTTCACGACGAGCAGCAGCAGCAGCTTCATGCATCTTCTGTTCCTTCCTCTGCACGTTTATATGCAAATACAGCACCTAACCCAACACAGAAGCAGCAAAACGCAGAAACGGCGAGGACTTCTGTTAAAGTTCATCAGCCCCCAGGCGGCCGTTCCACCAGTAAGTGAATAGAATGATGATGTTGATGATGAATTGAGTTGTTTAAATATAATAAAGTATTTTAAAGATGCTGCTCGGGTAGCTAGTTATGTTTGGTGCTGCATGCATGCAGATAAAGATACACCCGTCGTTTTCAACTGTCTTCAGGCCTTTGTTGATGCTTATATGTTCTTCTTCACTTATCTGCTTGTTTCTTGTATATGTTTGTTTCCTTGTCTATTATTATTTTCTTATGTTCACGTATTTCAGCTCATTTCCCTATGTCTGCTTCTTATTGTTTGATTCTTTAAGTGCTTGCTTGCAGATATTTGTTTTGTTCTAAATATTTGTTTTTTATAAAGAAGTATATAATAATGCTGCCTGCAATTACTTTATAAGGGCGACTACTACTGTGTGTCTGCGTGCTGGATCTGCTACAGTTCAGTTCGGGTGAAGGTATATATCTCTAAACAAACAAAACAAAAGAAGATATATATATATATATATATCTAAACAATGAAGGAAAGAATTTGTTAAGAGTAAGAAAACAGCAAAAATTCAAATTGAATTTCTCTCCGCGTGCAGGAGACTCGGCAGGGCGTTGGAGGCTCAATATAAATAAATAATATAAATATATCTATATATATAGATAGATTTATATAAATGCATTTATTTATATATATTGATGTAAACTGCTCCTCCCTCTTTGTTTGTTGAAGTCTTGAGGCGCTGAGGTGTATAGGCAGCTCCCGTTGGAGTAGCATATTCTCCTTCTGCGCAGATTTCTTTATATTTGTTTCTATATTTGAGTTTGGCTTATAACTGCGAACAATTTGCTTCCATTTTAGTCGTTAAGAAGTAATAAACAACAGAATGTTTCATTCACTGCACGTACACCCCATGCATGCATGCATGCATGCATGCATGCATGCATGCAGCGCGATTCTCCAGTACCCTGTTTTATTTTCATATTGCAAATTGCATACGGAGATAGAAAAGAAGTAAAATAGGAGACAGAAAAAAAGAAGAAGAGACAGCGACTTTAATACTTGGGGCTCGTCCGCTGTACCCAGTTGCTGTGCAAAACAAAAAAAAACACGCAAGACAGATTTACAAATATATAAATCAATAAAATGCTTGCATACACCGCAAAGGAAAGATTCCAACACAGAAAAAGGAGTAGGAGTAGGAGCAGCAGCAGCAGCAGCAGCAAGAGCAGCAGCAGCAGCAAGAGCAGCAGCAGCAGAAGAGAAGCAGGGAAGGGAATAGTTGGCTAGATGGAGTACAGTGTGCACGTGAGGTGTACATACACCGCAGTTTTAGCGTTTGTCTGTTGATGAAGATACAAAAGAATACAACTTACTCATAGAAGGGGTCGTAGATAAAGGTATTTCGGCTCATAAACATAAAATCTACAAGCAGAAAGGCCCCCACGACGATGCAGAGAAATAGCCTGAAAAAATTATTGAATTCAACGACAAAATACAAATATATATACTAATAATTAATTCATACATATCCTCTCCTCTCGTCCCACACAAGCAGCTAGCTGTACGTACACCTCAACGAAGAAAGAAAATGACATATATAATATATTTATCATACAATATTATTATCTTGTTATACATATATATATATATATATATGTATATATATATATATATAGCATTTTCTTTTTCTGCTGAGGTGAATTAGATTATATTTATGTATCCACATATAAATATAATTATATTTACTTATAAATACGTAAAGATAATTTAAAATAATTTAATTCAAAACAAAGAAATGAGGTGTACTTACCACATGTACAAGTACTCCGTCAAAGTGCAGAAGGAGAATAAAATAGAGACGAGAAGAAGAAAGATCAAAAACCCTAAAAACATAAAAATAAACAAAAAAAGAAGTAAAGCAAATTAAAATTCAAAAATATAATATAATATACAATATAATTCAATATTAATATACACACAACGAATAAATCAGGCTGCTACACGATGTATAACATATATATATATATATGTATATATATGTATATATATATATATATATATATCTAGTGCAGCTACAAAACATAATAAACAACAAGAAGAAGCAACTACAGGTATTTACTTATTTATATATTTATTAAATGAGTAAAGAAATAGCGGAGAATGCAATAAACAAAACACGAAAAAATAATCACAAATAGAATACCGCTGTCTGAAGACAACTTGAAAAGAAAATCAAAGAAAAATAAAAAGGGAATAACAAAACCATACTGCACAGCAAAAAGATGTATTATATATATATAATATTGATAAATAAATAAATAAATAAATAATAAGGATAATAATAATAGCAATAGAGACAACATAATAAACAACACAACTTAAACAGCCTAATAAACAACATTTCCTAACAACAGAAACTGTAAGCAAATTTGATTTATAATATTTACATACAAATATTTTATCTGTGCATGCAGTGCGCAGATAACGATTACTACACACTATATAATTACAAATATATATATATATATATACATATATATATACATATACATATATATATGTACATATGCATATATATACATACATACAATTAATCTATGTTGGTTTACATATATATACAGGCATATATATACAGGCATATATATATATATATATATATATATATATATATATGCACGGCAAGGAAGCCTATAAAGTTGTGGCTGTCTTCAGCATTTGTACGATTTGAATTTGCAAACTTCGCGCAATTAATTTGTATTTGTTTATTTTGATTAAAGAGATAAAAAGAGAAGAACAAACAAAGAAAGAAAAACAGAACTACTGCTATTCAAATGATATATTAGTCATTATGCAGCCTCAACTCACCTCTAATGCAGGCCCGCTCCATCTCTGCTTTTATATTTGATTTATTTGGAGTTAATTTAATTCCTCAGGTTATTATACCTCAGAATTTGCAGAAAAAAAAACAAAAATGAGGCACGGTTGCGGTGTACGTGCAGCTTCTCTTGCAGGGCTGAGGCTTGGATGGATTTCTTTTGTTTTAGGAGAAAGCAGCAGTTATTAATATACTAAATTTCCTTCAAATATATATCTTTGAAGAAAGCCAAACAAAAACATGCAAAATATATGTATACATATATTGAAGAAACTCAGAGCAGAGGCAGCTCGCTGCTGCTAAAGGCAAAATCGAGAAGTTTGTGTTTAATTCTCTTTTGAATAAAAATTAAAATAAAATTTAATTTAAATTTAAATTTAAATTTAAATTTATTTCTTCATTTTCTCTCTCTATTCTTCAGCTGACCTCGATGAAGAGGCTTCTGTTGCTAACCGTCTGACTGTGTGCATGCGAAGGAAAAATAACTTTCTTTATTTTCAGTGTTTGCACCATTTTGTTTATCTTTTTTATTTTTATATTTAATTTAATATATTTATTTTCTATTTTCACGCCTTTCAAACAAATTTTTCTGTCTTTTTATAGGTGTGCTACAGGAAACAGCGACAGTTTATGTTTTTATATATATATATATATATATATATATATATA
>NW_013547172.1:2500-17299 GCF_000499425.1 Eimeria acervulina
GGTTTGTCTGCAGGCGAGTGCAGTGATTTCTGCATGGATTTATTGAGTTTAGGGTTTAGGGTTTAGGGTTTAGGGTTTAGGGTTTGTCTGCAGGCGAGTGCAGTGGTTTCTGCACTGGTTTATTGAATCTGCTTCGTCTATACACCCCGACCCTCAGTGGTCGGTGCTGCTGCCGTTTGTGCTGCGGATTGACAAGAAGAAGCAGCAGCAAAAGCAGCAGCAAAAGCAGCAGCAGCAGCAGCAGCAGCAAACAGCTGAACTAAGCCTCCTGCCTGCTGCTAGGTGAGCTCCACTGCTGCTGCTGCTCCTGTTGTTGCTGCTGCTGCTGCTGCTGCTGCTGCCGTGGTTGCGGATGGTCATGCAGTTGCTGCTGCTCTTGCTGTTGCTGCCGTTGCTGCTGCTGCTGCTGTTTTTTGTGCTGTCATTGCTGCGTGTTCGTTGCTTCCGGTGCAGCTGCTATCACCTCAACCTCCGCTGCTGCTGCTTCTGCTGCTGCTGCTGCTGCTGCTGCTGCTGCTGCTGCTGCTGCTGCTGCTGCTGCAGGAAGCGCATTGAGGCAATGCGCTTAGATGGGGGATCGGGGGGTTGCCTTGTGGGGCCCCCTGCAGCAGGAGACAGCGAAGGAGACAGCTCTCAGCCAGCTCTTCCGGTGTTTGCTGCCTATCCTGCTGCATCTGCTGCTGTTGCAGCTGACACTGCAGCAGCAGCAGCAACAACAACGGGGCCGCAGCAACAACGCAGCATCAGCAGCAAAAGAGGAGGAGCAGGCAGCCGCGGTGCAAAGAGAGAGAAAGGCTCTCCTGCTGTAGCAGCAGCAGCAGCAGAAGAAGAAGCAGCAGCAGCAGCAGCAGGAGACGGGGCCGCAACAGAGGGAGCATCCTTAAAGTCAGCTTCAAAGGCAGCAGCAGCAGCAGCAGCTGCTGCTGCTGCTGCTGCTGCTGCTGCGGGGGAGCAGCAAGAGGAGCAAGAGGAGCAGCCGGCGGAGGAGCTGCTGCAGCTGCAGCAGCAGCAGCAGCAGCAGGGCAGCAGATGGGAGTTAGCTGGCATCTTTACTTTGTATACATTTTATGCCTTTTGGGGTTATAGAAGGAGACTCAGTCAATGCCTCGTCTTCCCTCATGTTCAAAGCAAAGGTGCTGCTGCTGCTGCTGCTGCTGCTGCTGCTGCTGCTTGTTGTGCTGCTGCTGCTGCAGTGCTGCTGGTTGTGCTGCTGCGTCTGCTGCTGCTGTGCTGCTGCATGTGCTGCTGCTTGTGCTGCTGCATCTACTGCTGCTGTTGCTGTTGCTGCTGGTTGTACTGCTGCAGCTGTTGCTGCTTCTCATGCTGCTGACCAACTGTTATAGCTGCCCGTGCTGCTGCTGCTGCTGCTGCTGCCCCTGCGTGTTTGCTGCTGTCCCCGCACCCGCTGCTGCTACCTCGTTACGTGCTGCTGCTGATAAGGGTCGGGGATCGTTCCTTTGGCTGCTGCTGCTGCTGCTGTTGCTGCTGCTGCTTCCCTTTGCGTCAAAGGTAGCAGCGTGCGCACCAGACCGTTGCAGCAGCACAGCAGCAGCAGCAGCAAAGCAGCAGCAGCACAGCAGCAGCAACAGGGGTTTGGTGCTGCGTTCAGGGATTGGAATGCGGACGCTGGAGTTTGTCTATCAAGACATTATCCTCGACCCCAAAGTCATTGAGGTCTGTTGCTGCAGCAGCTGCTGCTGCTGCTGTTGCTGCTGCTGCTGCTTCTGCTGCTTCTGCTGCATCCACGTTGCTGTTGTTGTTGCTGCTGCTTCATGTGCTGTCTAAGGTAATCCTCTGTACCCCACATTGACAATCGTTTGGCGCTGCACTTGTTCTTTGCTCCATCATCGCTCCTTCTACTGCTGCCGCTGCTGCTTCTGCTGTTGCTGTTGCTGCTGCTGCTGCTGCTGCTGCTGCTGCAGTTTACAGTGGAGGACCCTGCGACATCTTTCTGTCAGCTGCGCGACGTAACGAGTTTGAAGCTGTCCATAGAGTTGGGGATCGTCTCCCCTGCGCTCCTCTACCCCCCTGTTAAGAAGCAGCAAGGAGACAGCCTCGAGCAGCAGCAGCAGCAGCAGCAGCAGCAGCAGCAGCAGCAGATGGGGCGCTGCAGCAAGAAAGGCTCGCAGCAGCACTGCGCACCACCAGGGCAGCCATGCCCTGAATGCTTTCGTCGAGTATTAAAGGAGACAAAGGCCCAGGCTATCAGGTAAAAGGAGGCACTTGAATGCTTTAAAGGAGACACTTAGATGCTTCAAAGGAGACACTTAGATGCTTTGAAGGAGACACTTGAATGCTTTAAAGGAGACACTTAGGCGCATCAAAGGAGACACTTGGATGTATAAAAGGAGACACTTAAATGCATTAAAGGAGACACTTAAATGTGTAAAGGAGACACTTAGATGCATAGAAGGAGACACTTGGATGTATAAAAGGAGACACTTAGATGCATAAAAGGAGACACTTGGATGTATAAGAGGAGACACTTAGGTGCATATAAGGAGACACTTCGATGCATATAAGGAGACATTTAAATGTATAAAAGGAGACACTTGGCTGAATGCACCAGGAGTCTTTCACCAGAAGTGCTGTTACTGCTGCAGCAAACTTATAACAAGCTTGCGGCGAATTTGGAGCAGCGCGTCTTGCTGCTTCTAGTAGGATTTAGGGTTTAGGGTTCAGGGTTTAGGGTTTGTGCTTAGGCTGACGGAGATCCTAGCCCTTGCTGCTGCACTACCAGACCCTCCCCCAGAGCTGCACGAGGAGTCTCCTTCAAGCAGCAGCCGCAGAGACTGGAGACAGCCGGAGGGGGTCTCTGCTACTGCAGATCAGCAGCAGCAGCAGCAGCAGCAGCAGCAGCTGGCAGCAGCAGGGCAGGGGTCTGCTGGAGCTGCACGCCGCCCCTGCACAGCGGGGTAGGCCCATCAGGGTTTAGGGTTTAGGGTTTAATAAGGTTTTGTAGGGTTAACTAGGGTTTAGAGCTTCGTACGAAGATGTGGAAAACAGCCGTGTTATAGGGCATCCCAGGGTTTAGGGTTTAGGGTTTAGGGTTTAGGGTTTAGGGTTTGTGTCGTAGGGGAGCGCGTGCAGTGCCGGCGAAGCGCCCAGGTGTCTCCTGCAGCAAACTGTCTCCTTGCAGCAAGCCTTGCTTTCATCGAGGCGATGAATGTGCTGCTGTTCGCTTAAAAGTTAAACAAAGAATTAAAAGAGACATCTACGACATTCTGTCGGATCTGCCTCTGCAGCAGCAAAAAGCAGAGTTAGATAAAAAGTGGGGGGAGACATACGCAATGTACTACAGGTCATCAAACCCTAAACCCTAAACCCTAAACCCTAAACCCTAAACTCTACGAGTAGACACCGCTGACCAACCCTAAGCATTCTACCGAAATATACACGCCTTAAACCCTCAACTCCAAACATATATATAGTAAACCCTACACCTGAGATAGAGAAACCCTAAACCCTAAACCCTAATAAACCCTCCTTAGCCCTAAACCCTCCGCTGTGAGATGTGGAAGACAAACACAAGCTTGCGCTCTAGAAGGGAGCTTAGGGTTTAGGGTTTAGGGTTTAGGGTTTAGGGTTTGGGCTTTACGGCTGAGCTGCATGTACACCGCAGGACAATACTGAAGCTAAGGAAACTGGTTGGGGGGAGACCCGCAGCAGACGAGGAGACAGCAGCAGCAGCAGCAGCAACGCCAGCAGCAGAAGAGGAGGCAGGCGCAGCAGCAACAGCAGCGGCAGAGGAGACAGCAGCAGCAGCAGCAGCAGCAGCGGAGGCAGCAAATGCCGCCGCAGCCCAGCGAGCAGCCCCTGAGACAGCAGCAACAGCAGCAGCAACAGCAGCAGCAGCAGGGGGTGGGCGTCTTAAGAAGCAAAGAACAACTGCTTGCGGGGGCTAGCACTTTGGCTGTCTGCATTTGCTGCTCCTCTGTAGGAGACACTCAACACCCTGATAGGGAAACAGCAGCAACAGCTGCAGCAACAGCTGCAGCAACAGCTGCAGCAACAGCTGCAGCAACAGCTGCAGCTAGAAAGCCAAGTTTGATTTTAAAAACTGTCAATTGAAGTCTCTTGACCGCATGCACTCGTCTGCTGCTGTTGCTGCTGCTGTTGCTGTTGCCGTTGCTGCTGCTGCTGGGAGCTAGTATGGTGGCTTGCAGCTTTGCTGCTGCAGTTGTTGCAGCAGCAGCAGCTCTTTAGCAATAGCTTCTCGTGTTTCCTGTAGCAGCATCTGCTGCCTCTGCAACAGCAGCTGCTGCTGCACTTGCTGCGGCTGTTGTTGCTGCTGCTGCTGCTGCTGCTGCTGTAGCAGAATTGCCCCCAGCTGCTGAGCTCGCCCAGCAGCTTTCCTGAGGCTTTGCATGCGCACATTTGCTGCTTGCTGCTGCTTGTCGAGATGCAGCGGAAGCTGCTGCTGCTGCTGCTGCTGCAGCCGTCTCCTGCTGCATCTGAATAACAGAGCATACAGCCCCCAGCGGGGCTTCTCTGCTGCAGCAGAAGCAGCATTTGCTGCTACAGCTGCTGTTGCTGCATCCTTAACCTCTGCTGCATTTCTGTTTGGGATTTTTGTGTGCGCATGCAGCACCGCTGCTGCTGCCTGCAAGATACTTGCTGCTTCGCCTGCTGCTGCAGCTGCTGCTTCTGCTGCAGCAGCAGCTTCTGCTGCAGAGGGTTCTGCTGCTTCCTCGCCTGCCGTTAGTGTTCTTTGAGGGTCATTGCATGCGTTGTCTGCCTTTAAACCCTGGTGCTGCCGCTGCTGCTGTTGCTGCTTCTGCTGCTGCTGCTGCTGCTGCTGCTGTTTCTTGGGTTTGCGCTGCAGCTCTTTCTTCGGCTGTATGTACATTGCCTTCGCACCTATAGACAAGGAATTGCAGGTGTCTCTTGCATGCTGCTGCTGCGGGGAGACACAAATAAGCAAAGCAGCACCACCCCCCCTCCCTAGCAGCGCTGGCTGCAGCAGCCGCGTCAGTTTGCTGCCGCGGAAGTTCACCGTAGCAGCAGCAGCAGCAGCAGCTGCTGCTGCTGCTGCAGCAGCAGCAGATCCTCCTGCAGCTGGAGAGGCATCAGGAGGATCTGCTTCTGCCTTTGCCGTTTCCCCAGCAGCAGCAGCAGCAGTAGCAGCAGCAGCAGCAGCAGCAGCAGCAGCTCTTTGTTTGGAGACTAAAGCATCGATGCAATGACAGAAGCAAAAGAGAGACCGATTGATTGCTGCTGCTTCCTGCAGCAAACTTCCTTCGGTCCCCGCTACGCTGCTGCGCTCTGTCCCCGCCAAATCCACCAGGCGAAATACACCCCGCAACTCCTCTCCTGCAGCAGCAGCAGCAGCAGCAGCAGGAGTAGTAGTAGTAGTTACAGCAGCAGCAGCAGCACAAGCAGCAGCAATAGTAGCAGCACAACGGGGTGCAGAAGCAGAAGAAGAAGCAGAAACTCAGATAATAAAACACCGCAACTAGCAGCAACGCACAAACAGAAGCAGCAGCAGCAGCAGCAGCGGGAACAGCAGCAGCAGCAGCGACGGCAGCAGCAGCAGCAGCAACGCCACCACCGCCACAACCACTACCAGCAGCAGCACCACCACCATCACCACTAACAAGAGCAGCAGCCGCAATTGCAACAGCAGCAACAGAAGCAGCAGCAGCAGCAGCAGCAGCGGTAGAAGCAGCAGCAGCAGACCTGTTGAAATAGCCCTGAGTTGTAGAGAGAAGCAGGCGAAGAGATGAGATCTGCTGCTGCTGCTGTTTAGCTGCGTGCTGCTGCAGCGGCGTCTCTTTAATGCCTCTGCAACGGCTCGCTGGAGTGTACGTACACTACAAATTCTCCTTTCGCTCAGCCCCAACACCTGCACCCCTTGCTGCTGCTGCTGCTGCTGCTGCTGCTGCTGCTGCTGCCGCAGCTGCAGCGGGCCCTCGCCCGTCAACAGATCGGTTAGCACCTCTTTATACATTTCGAAAAGAGACAGAGAAATACTCTCTATTATATTCCCAACGCATTCCTGCTGCTGCTGCTGCTGCTGCTGCTGCTGCTGCTGCTGCTGTAGCTGCAACAGGAAGGCTCCCACTCGCGGCAGCAGACCTGCTTCAGCAGTCACAGGAAGGGACTCGTTATCAATCCCTGCAGCACCGTCCTGCTGCTGCTGCTGCTGCAGTTGCTGCTGCTGCTGCTCGGGCCCTAGAAGCGTATAGGTCTTCCCGCTGCAGCTCTGTCCATACACCACAACACAGGCTTCACCCCCGCTGCAGCAGCGCTGCAGCAGCGGCAAGGCAACAGAGTTAAAGATGTGCTGCTGAGAAGAGAGAGGATTGAACACCTCCTCAACAGCAAACACTGCGTTGCTGCTGCTGCTGCTGCTGCTGTTGCTGCTGCTGCTGCTGCTGCTGCTGTTGCTGTCTGTACGGGCAGCATCGGGGACCCGGACAGAGACGCGGCGGCTGTCGAGAACGTGCACAGCTGTCTCTTCGTTGCTGCTGCTGTTGCTGCTGCTACTTTTGCTGCTGCTGCTGCTGCTTCTGCTGCTCTCTGGAAGCAAAGGCTTTACCCGGCAAAAGACGCGAACAGCAGGCATCTCTTGTCTTTGAGTGGGCTTTTTGCTGCTGCTGTTGCTGCTGCTGCTGTTGTTGCTGTCCTTGTTGCTGTTGCTTCTGCTGCTGCCGTCTTCGCTGGTGCTGACTGGGCTGCTGTCTTCAGTGTCACTTCCCTTGCTGCTGTTGCTGCTACAGGTGCTGCTGCTGCAGGTGCTGCTGCTGCAGGTGCTGCAGCTGCTGCCGGTGCTGCCATCTTGCTGCTGCGTATGTATAGATTTGCTGCTGCTGCAACTGGGGCTGTTCATCTCTTCGGGTGTACATACACCTGAATCTCTTCTGCACGTACTCAGCAGTCTCCAGTGTATATACACCGCACCCTCTACACCCTTCTTCTTCTCCTCTATAACGCAGAACCCTTGGCTTCTAGGGTTTAGGGTTTAGGGTTTACGTTTCCCGGCATAGGGTTTAGGGTTTAGGATTCAGGGTTTGGCGTTAAGTGTTTAGGGTTGAAGGCTAAGGGTTTTAGTGTTTAGGGTTTAGGGTTTTAGGGTCTAGGGTTTAGGGTTTTAGAGCTTAGGGCTTAGGGTTTAGGGTTTAGGGTTTAGGGTTTAGGGTTTGACCAGTGGCCCACCAAACGGGCGGGCGTGATGGGGGGTCACTTGGATATTGAATAAAAAAACGAAGAAGTAAAAATTGTTTAATATTTGTTTAAACTGTTTTATTTTTTTTGTTTCTTTTTTATATTATTTATTTTATTTTATTTATTTTATTTTATTTTATTTTATTTTATTTTATTTTATTTTATGTTTGAAGGAGAAGGGCTGGCGCATACGGTGGGGTTTGTGTTATTCAATTCAATAGACGCACTGCTGTATGCAGCAAAACCCTAAACCCTAAACCCTAAACCCTAAAATCCTAAACCCTAATCTTTAATCCATAGCCCCTAAGCTCTAAACCCTAAACCCTAACCCGTAAGACTCTAAATCCTTAAGCCATAACCCCTAAGCCCTAAACCCTAATACCTAAACCCTAAGACCCTAAACCCTAAACCCTAAACCCTAGATCCTATGCCATAATCCCTAAACCCTAAACCCTAGACTGTGTCCTCTATACCGTAAAATCTCTACCCGATAGCTAAGCACTAGCCCTAAAGCAGCAACCGTAAACCCTAAACCCTAGTGCATACAAGCAAAACCCTAAACCCTAATGCACACAAGCAAAACCCTAAACCCTAGCCCCTAAATTCCTAATCCCCAAAGCCTAATCAATTGCTTCCCACACTTAAAACAAAGCCTTAAACGCTAAACTGTAAACCATAACCCCTAAACCCTAAACCCTAAACCCTCGACAATAAACCCTCAACGCTAAACAGAAAACCATAACACCTAAACCCTAAACCCTAAACCCTCGGCAATAAACCCTCAGTTCTAAACCCTAAATTATTATCCCCACTCTAAACCTAATCTTCCAAGCTAATGCCTCTACCGCCAACTACAACCTGCTTTTTGCTTAAACCCTAAACCCTAAACCCTAATAACTAAACCCTAAACCCTAATAACTAAACCCTAAATTGCATATGAAAAAAAGTTGAAGCGCCACTTCACGAATAGCAGAATTAAAAGTCAAGAAAAAACAAATGCAAGCGTGCAGCAGCAACAGCAGCTGCTGCTGCAGCCATTGCTGCTGCTGCAGCTACTGCTGCAGCTATTGCTGCTGCTGTAGCTGGTACCGCTGCTGCGGCTACTACTACTGCTGCTGCAGCTACTGCTGCTGCTGTAGCTGGTCCTGGTGCAGCAGCAGCAGCTGCTGCTGCAGGTGATTAGTCTAGGGCGAGGATTCCGATATGTTTGCTGCCGCTGGTGCTGCTGCTGCTGTACCTGCTGCTGCTGCTGCTGCTGCTGCTGCTGCTGCTGCTGCTGCAAACGACGGCGACCACGACGACGACGACATGGACGACGTGCTGCTGCTGCTGCTGCTGCTGCTGCTGCTGCTGCAGTCTGCATCGCAGGCTATGGCGAGTACATGTCGGTGGGGATGAAATGCTGCTGCTGTTACCTGCGCAGGTGTCTCCAACTGCAGCAGCAGCTCAGTAGGAGACACTGCAGCAACAGAGACTTTGTGCTTACCCTGTCTCCCTCTATCTTCTTGTCTCCGCAGCAGGGGCTCCTCTCTGCACACCCACAGCAGCAAATAAATAAATATATATTTATATTTATATTTATGTTTATATTTATATTTATATTTATACTTCTCATTAGCGTGTTTTTACTGTCTCTCTGTGTCTCTCTATTGCTGTCTCCTCTCTCTCTGTCTCGCTTTCTCGCTTAGTGTCTCGGCTGCAGCAGCAGCAGCTACCGCAGCAACACCACCCAACTGCAGCAGCAGCAGCAGCAGCAACTGCTGCTGCAGCAGCCCACTCTATCAGTCAACAGGAGAAGCAAACAAACTGCTGCTGCTGCTGCTGCTGTTGCTGCAGCATTCCTACACAAGAAGTAGACGCGGAGCACTCCAAACTACCCTACAAAGCAAGCTCTAGCTGCTGCTGCTGCTGCTGCTGCTGCTGCTGCAGGCGCATCAGCTGCTGGTGCATCCTTCTGCACAGCAGCAGGAGCAGAAGAAGAGCAGTTTGTGTAGCATTTGCTGCACGAGTAGGAGCAGCAGGAGGCGGGTGCTTGCAGCAACATAATGCTGCTGCTTACTGCTCTTGTGGTGCCCTCTTTGAAGCCCAGGCAAGCAGCAAACCGTCGCTGCTGATGGATATACACTGCACGCCCACGTCAGCCCTGGGTACTGACCCCACAGGCGAGAGAGTAGAGACATGAAGAAGCTGTATACAGCCGTCTGTACCCCCTACTCCTATAATGTCTCCTGCTGCTGCTGCTGCTGCTGCTACAACTGCAGGCCCCTGCAACACCGGCAGCTGCAGCGCTGCTGCTGCTGCTGCTAAACCTATGCCGTCGCAGCTAGGCAGCAAACGACAGCAACCATCTTCTTGTGCTGCTATAAACACACGCCCACCCAACCCGAAGCAGCAGCTGTAAGTAACAGCCTCCAGCTGCAGCACTTCGCTCCTTATATCATTGCTGCTGCTGCTGCTGCTGCTGCTGCTGTTACTGTTGGTGCTGCTGCTGCTAACGGTGCTGGCGGATGTGGGAGTTCCACTAGCGCTCCGCTGTTGCTGCTGCTGCTGCTGCTGCTGCTGCTGCTGCTGCTGCTGTCCCGGGTAGAGACAGTGCAATCTGTCTCTTTTATCGATGCAAACTAAATAACTTCCTGACGGATGCCAAGCCCCTGTCCACCACTCATCTCCAAACGGGGAGGTGTACATACACCCCGCGATGCCCATCTCGCTGCTGCTGCTGCTGCTGCTGCTGCAGGAAGCAAAAGAGCGAGGCGGCTGCTGCCGCAAATCCAGCAGCTTCAGAACTGACCCAGAGCGGTTCGGCCCCTGTACATATATACACAGCAGCAGCAGCAGCAGAAGCAGAAGCAGTTGCTGCAGCAGCAGGTCCGATGTCACCAACAGCAGCAAGTGCTGCAGCCCCACAAGTGCAACAGAAGCAGAAACAGGAACAGCAAACGCAGCTCCAGCAGCAGCCACAGGATGAAGCAGCGACCGCACAAGCTGCAGCAGCAAATGCAGCAGCAGCAAATGCAGCAGCAGCAAATGCAGCACTGAAATAGCCAAAGTTATGTCAGCAGCAGCAGTATCAACGGCAGTAGCAGCAGCACAAGCAAGCAGCCGCAGCAGCAGCAGCAGCACAAGCAGCAGCAGCAGCAGCAGCAGCAGGGGATAGTACCTGGCATCCGAGTGCAACAAGATCGGGGTGTACAGGGTGGGGTAAGACGAGGCATACACCTGGAGCAGCAACATTGAGCTGTATAGACAGCGTCTCTGCAGCAGCAACAGAGAGATTATCATGATAGCCTGCTAAAACTCTGCTTCCGCTAGCAGCAAATCCGAAGCAGCTGCGGCGCACTTTGCGTCTCCCCTTCCCTCCATCGAGAGAGCCCCAATATACCCTGCTGCTGCTGCTGCTGCTGTTGCTGCTGCTGCTGCTGCTGCTGCTGGGGGAGCTGCTCGAGCTGCGAGAAGCAGAGTCGCACACAAGGCGGCAGCGAGAAAGGAGACAGTCCCTCTGCAGCAACTCTGCAGCAGATAAAGGAGGGTAAAACGGATGTCTGTGAATCTCAGGCGCACGAGGGATGTACATCCTGCTGCTGCTGCTGCTGCTGCTGCTGCTGCTGCTGCTGCTGCTGATGCTGATGATGATGATGATGCTGTTGCTGCTGCTGCTGCTGATGTTGACAATGCTGCTGATGATGATGCTGCTGCTGATGATGCTGCTGCTGCTGATGCTGCAGCTTCCTCAAACGATGCTGCTTCTGCTGCTGCTGCTGCTGCTTCTGCAGCAAATTCCTTGGATGCTGCTGTTGCTGATGCTGCTGCTTCGGTTGGTGCTGCTGCTCTTTTTGCTGCTGCTAATCTTTTTGATGCCGATGTCTCCGCTGCTGATGGATGCTGCTGCTGCTGCTCTGCTGGGTAGAGTGCCTGGGAAGGCGGTGCTTTTACTGCAAACCCTAAACCCTAAACCCTAAACCCTAAACCCTAAGCCCTCAGGTGAGAGGCGCCGCCGAGCAGTAGGGAGATGTCAAAAAAACCATTTCTCCTTTAAAACACAGGAAGGGGGCTGTACGGTCAAGGATTTAGGGTTTAGGGTTTAGGGTTTAGGGTTTAGGGTTTAGGTTTTAGGGTTTAGCGGCGGTCGTCCGTCCTCTAGACATTTAAAAAGTCATAGCCAAAGGAAGTTTATTATTAAACAATATTTAAATTGAGGGTTTAGGGTTTAGGGTTTGGGGTACAGCTTCCAAAAGTGCTGCTGCTGCTGCTGCTGTTGCTGCTGCATGCGCCAGCAGCAGCAACAGCAGCAGCAGCAGCAGCAGCAGAAGCGATTCCGTATCTAATCAGTAATTCAATAAGAAAACGCCTAACGTTTGGCTTAATGTAAACACTAAACCCTGGAGGCAAAACCCTAAACCCTAAACCCTAAACCCTTGTCATACCCTAAACCCTAAACCCATAAACAGCCTCCTTGCACACCCATAAGATTTGAAGCCCTGCCTTGGGCGAGCCTGCAGCAACACCATCACCAGCAGCAGCAGCAGCAACAGCAGCAACAACAACAGCAGCAGCATTTACTGCAGTCGCTGCGGGGTGGTTGATAGTCAAGGAGAAACATTGAGTGAGGATCGAGGGTTTAGGGTTTAGGGTTTATGGTGTACTGTTTAGGGTTTAGGGTTTGAAGATATGGGCTTATACATCACAGGAGACCCGCGACCAACGGCACACTCTAAAGCCCTCTCCTGGCCTAGGGTATAGGGTTTAGGGTTTAGGGTTTAGGGTTTAGGGTTAGCGGGGACTGTAGAATAGCAGCCGCTGTTAGTAGGTTTGCATTGCATGATGCTGTTCCTGGAGTTGTTTAGGGTTTAGGGTTTAGGGTTTAGGGTTTACGGTTTAGGGTTGCTCCTTAGAGACAGGAGACAGCTACTGTCTCCAAAGAGACAAGAGAAAGGAGACAGCTCGTCAGTATCTCTGCTGTCTCCTCTCTTCACTGCTAGCTGCAAGCCTTTCTCTGCTGCTGCTGTGGGGTGGCAGTTAGTACTGTGCAGCTGCTGTCTCTTCTCTGCTGTCTCCTTAGTTGTCTCCTGTCTCTTCTCTGCTGTCTCTTCTGTCTCCTCGCTGTCTCTGTTGTCTCTTCTCTGCTGTCTCTGCTGTCTCTTCTCTGCTAACTCTGCTGTCTCTTGTCTCCTTAGTTGTTGCTGATAATGCTTTTTAAGAGCTGTTTTATAAACAACATAAAAAACTGTCTCCGTTAAGGCTAGTAAGAATTCTTTGCTATTGCCCCTGAGGGTTTTGGTTGTTATTAAATAATAATAATTAACAGCAGCAGACAGCAGCAGCAACAAATGCTGAGGCTGATGCTGCTGCAGCAAGAAAGGGCTCCCTTTCACTGTTCCTTAGCTGCGCGTACACCTCAACGGTCTCCTCCAATGACCTGCAACACCTGCTGCTGCTGCTGCTGCTGCGCTTGCCTTTTAAACAGCGACTGCCGCTGCAGCAGCAACAGCAATTGCCCCCGTCGTTGCAGCAGCAGCAGCAGCAGCAGCAGCAGCAGTTGCAGCTGCAACAGCGAATGATCCTCCCTTAACAGGAGCGACAGCAACAGCTAATGATGCAGCAGCTGCTGCAGCAGCAGCAGCTGCTGCATTTTTGTCTCCTTTTAGTTTGCATTTTAATCGCTCTTTTGTCTCTGTCTGTTCTCCTCGCCTCTTGTCTGTCTCTGTCTGTCTTCTTTGTCTATTGTAGCTCTTCACCTCCTGTCTCTTCTGCTAGTCTCTTTGTCTCTCTCTCTCTGTCTCTCCCTGTCTCTTTCTGTCTCCTTCTGTCTCTTCACTCTTTCTCCTCAGTGTCTCTCTGTCTCTTTCTGTCTCCTTTGTCTGTTTACTGTCTCCTTTGTCTCTTTACTGTCTCCTTTATGCCTTCTATGTCTTTGATTTGTTTTTTTCTTTTTCTGTTTGTTTATAGAGTGTCTCCTTTTGTCTTTGTTTTGTTTTTTCTGTCTCTGTTTAGGTGTATTGCGGCGCTTCACTGTCTCTCCCTCTCCTTGTCGTTCTCTCGAGCTGCGCTCTTTTGTCTCTCTTTATGTCTCTCTCTTTGCCTGTCTCTCTCTGTCTCTTTATGTCTCTCTCTTTGTCTGTCTCTCTCTGTCTCTCTCTTTGTCTCCTTGTCTATCTCTTTATATTTGTCTTTCTGTCTCTCTTTCTGTCTCTGTCTCTTTATCTCTGTCTCTCTCTTTGTGATTGTCTCGCTGTCTCCGTGTTTATATTTACTTCTCTGTCTCTGTTTGTTTCTCTCTTCTGTCTCTCCTTGTCTCTCTTTGTCTCTCTTTCTCTCTGTCCCTGTCTTTGTCTCTCTTTGTCTTTGTCTCTGTTTGTCTCTGTGTTTATCTGTCTTTGTCTCTGTCTCTCAGTTTCTTTTCATCTTCTTCTCTGTCTCTCCCTTTGTCTGTCTCTGTCTCTGTCTCTGTCTCTGTCTCTGTCTTCGTCTCTGCCTCTCTCTCTGTCTCTCTGTCTCTCTGTCTGTCTCTCTGTCTCTGTGTCCCTGTCTGTCTCTCTGTCTCTGTCTCTGTCTCTGTCTCTGCCTCTCTCTCTGTCTCTCTGTCTCTCTGTCTGTCTCTCTGTCTCTGTCTCTCTGTCTGTCTCTCTGTCTCTGTCTCTCTGTCTCTCTGTCCCTGTCTCTCTGTCTCCGTCTCTCTGTCTCTCTGTCTCTCTGTCTCTCTGTCTCTGTCTGTCTGTCTCTGTGTCTCTGTCTCTGTCTCTTTGTCTCTGTCTCTCTCTTGGTTTTTGTCTCTGTTTGTTTCTTCACTTTTGTCTCTTCTCTTGTTTTTCTACTTTCTTTTTTTTAATTTCTATATATTAACCATTTGTCTCTATCTCTGGGTCTCCTCTTTTGCTGCTTTAACCCTAAACCCTAAACCCTAAACCCTAAACCCTAAACCCTAAACCCTCAAGGTGAAGCCATTAGATCTTCCAAGGTAATTGGTATATTTGCTTTTTTTGCCTCCTTGCAGAGTTTTTGTTTTTAGATGCCTCTTATTAGTGAGTGGGCTTCGTCTAAACCCTAAACCCTAAACCCTAAACCCTAAACCCTAAACCCTAAACCCTAATCGCTAAGCCTTCATCTCGGGCTGCAACCCTGTCCCTCGGTAAACTGTAAGCACCATACTCTGAAGTAATTCACTAAATTCTAGTCAAAACCCCGGAATAAATAAACCCTAAACCCTAAACCCTAAACCCTAAACCCTAAACCCTTAGCGGAGGTGACCCCGCTGCAGCTGCATGCACCGAGAGGAGAGCATTTGTACATTAGGAAGTTTTCAAAATATTTATTTACATTTCTTAATAATTTAAAACCCTTTTCAACCCCTATCCCACCTCTAAACCCTAAACCCTAAACCCTAAACCCTAAACCCTAAACCACAACATCGATTCTTCAGGTGCCGAGCTCACACGAGCACAAACCCTCTTCGTACTCCGTTCAAACCCTCGGACTTATTTGAAGCCTTCTTTCCTTCTCCTCCCCCTAGCAGCAGCAGCAGCAGCAGCAGCAGCAGGAGTTTGCTACCAGCAGCAACATCAGCAGCAGCTAGAGTCTCCTTATATTAGGGGCGCCGCTTGCTGCTGCTGCTGCGTGTTGCAGCAGCAGCAGCAA
>NW_013547171.1:0-16706 GCF_000499425.1 Eimeria acervulina
TTGGGGGCCCCCCCTACTGGGGGCCCCCCTGCATCTTCATCTCTGTGCTGCAGCTTGAGAGGGTCTAGCATCTGCTGCACAACCTCGGCAAAGATATAATGCTTCCAGAGGCGTTGAGGCAGCCCTTGCTGCTGCAGTTTGTCTCTAGCAGATACGAGTGTAATGTGGTGCTGCTGCAGGTGTTGCTGCAGCAGCGGCATATACTTTGCTGCTGATCTTAGAACCCATTCTTTGCTCGCATTTGTTATTAAACAAACCCTTCCTGCTGCTGCACATAGAGCTAGAGTTGCAGCTATTTGCTCTCCTAGCTGCTGCAGCTGCTGCTGCATCCACAGCGGGATGCTGTCCTTCAAAGAAATCTTGTGCTGCACAGCAACCCAGTTCGTTGGCAGCAGCGTATCATCATAATCTATTATTATCAAAGTCCTTTCACGAGTAGATGCGCTCCTGCTGCTGCTGCTGCTGCTGCTGCTGCTGCTGCTGAACGGGCTGCTTATCGGGCTGCTTATCGGGCTGCTAATCGGGCTGATGCTGCTGCTGCTGCTCGTGCTGCTGCTGCTCTTCATGATGCTGCTGCTGCTGCTGATGCTGCTGCTGCTAGTCAGGCTTTCCATTATGCTGCTGCTGCTGCTGCTGGTCAGGCCTTCCACTATGCTGCTGCTGCTCGTGCTGCTGCTGCTACAGCTGCTGCTCGTGCTGCTGCTGCTCTCAGAAGGCTGCGGAGTCTTGCTGCTAGGGAGAGTGCTGCTCCCGCAGCAAATTGCTCCGCCCCTGCAGCTGTTGCTCCTGCTGTTGCTGCTGCTGTTGCTGCTGTTGCTGCTGTTGCTGCTGCTGTTGCTGCTGTTGCTTTTGGCGCGAATGCGGCTGCTTGGAGACGGGGAGAGTTGCTTTGCAGCTCCCGCCTGCTGCTGCTGCTGCTGCTGCTGCTGCTGCTGCTGCCAGTCCTCCAGCTTGACTGCCACTGAAGTCTTCATTTCGGCGGCTATCTCCTGCTGCTGCCGCTGCTGCTGCCGCTGCTGTTGTTGCTGCTGCTGCTGATGCTGCTGCTCTCCTTCCTCGGCTTTGTTTATGTGGGGGTTGCACTGGCTTCCTGTCCCTTCCTTTGCTGCTGCTGCAGCAACAGCAGCAGCTGCTGCTGCAGCAGAAGTCAGGCTGCTCTGATAGAGAGCAGGTTGCAGCGGGCTCCGCCGCAGGGGCAGTGGTTGCTGCTGCAGCTGTTGTTGCTGCTGCAGCTGTTGCTGCTGCTGCAGCAGCGGCTTCTGTTGTTGTTGTTGCTGCTGCTGTAGCTGCACTGGCTGTCGCTGGGGGGCTTGCTGCATGCGAATCGCATGCAAGTGGGCGTAGTGCTGGGGCTGCTGCTGCTGCTGCTGCTGCTGTCGCTGCGGTTGCAGGGGCAGCGGCTGCTGCTGCTGCAGCCTCTGCAATATCCGTTGTTGTTGTTGCTGCTGTTGCTGCTGCTGTCTCCGAAGCAAGTGCTGCTGCTGATGAAGGAACTGCTCCTTTAGCTGTTTAGCTTTTGCTGCCTGCAGCTGAATCTGCTGCTGCTGCTGCTGCATGTGCTGTTGCTGCATGTGCTGCTGCTGCATGTGCTGTTGCATTCGGAGCTGCTGCTGCAGCAGCATCTGCTGCTGCAGCTGCCTCTCCTGCAGCTTAGGCTGAGACGCAATTTGCTGCTGCCTCCCCTGAAGGGCCCCTTTCGTTTTCTTTGTTACTAGCAGAGCGAATTGCTGCTGCAGCCGCTGCATCTGTGCATGCTGCTGCTGCTGCCGTCGTTGCTGCTGCTGCTGCTGCAGCTTGTCAGGAGTCTCTTTGTTGCTGTTTACACGCCGAGACAGCGGAGCCCTAAAACACCCCCAGCCCTCTGGCAGCACAAAGCAAGCGGGGGCCCCCAAAGGTTTTTGCTGCACAGCGAGGGGCCCCACACCACCACTGCCAGCAGCAGCAGCAGCAGCTGCTGCTGCTGCTGCTGCTGCTGCTGCTGAATGCCCGTTGCTGCCTCCAGAACGAAGGGGGCCCAGAGACAGAGAAGAAGAAAGGAGACCCTCAGGGTCTACGACCTGCAGCCGTTCCATTATGACAGCAAAATGTCTGGTGCTGCTGCTGCTGCTGCTGCTGCAGCTGCTGTTGCTGCTGGCACTAAGGGCCTGCTGTTGCTGAGGTGCTGCTGCAAGTCGTCGGCTCGCTGGCGGGCCCCATAGGAAGGGAGGGAAGACTGCTGCAGGAGTGAGGGCTGGGAAGGAGCAGCAGCAGCAGAAGAAGCAGCAGCAGCAGCAGCTAGCGGCTGCAGCAAAGAGAACCTCCCTTCTATGAGGTGTACATACACCGCAACAGCTTCTCCACTAAACCTTAAACCCTAACACGCAGCAGCAGCAGCAAACTGCAGCGATACCATCAGGTGCTGCTGCTGCTACATTCCAAGGAGCAGCGGGATGGGGCGGACGAACCCCAAACCCTCGCAAACCCTAAACCCTAAACCCTAAACCCTAGGGTTGCTGTCAGAAGCCAAAGGGAGGCGAATGAACAGCAGCAAAGGAAGATGGAGAAGAAGTCGATGAAGGGCTGGGCCCTGCAGAGTCACTGGGGCCTCGAGGGAATAGCAACCCTAAACCCTAAACCCTAAACCCTAAACCCTAAACCCTGCAAGGAGGGGATGGTTGTAGGCGATTGCAGCGGTCGTCAATTGAGGGGCAGAGAAAAAGCAGAGGTGACGCAAACAATGGCTTGAACAGGCTGAGGCCAAGCTGCTGCTGCTGCTGCTGGTGCTGCTGCTGCTGAAGCTCTTGCAGCAGCAGCAGCAGCAGCAGGTACGCTTCGGTTTGTCGGCGCCGATCTGGGTTTTGTATGGGGCAGGAGGTGTTATGGGTGTATATTTTGATTGTCTTCTTTTAAAATTCTTGAATTATGCATTTATTGTTCTTAAAAAGTTCTAATTTTATCTCCTTTTTAATCTTTTCTTCCCCCCACCTTCACAGCCGCCCTTGGGGTGTACAGCGAGCGCCGGTCGGCGCCTGCACCAGCGAGCGGTCAGGCCGTAGCTGTTCACAGTTTTTCACTGCTATGAAGGAAATAAATTATATTATTTCATTTTGTTTGTGTAAAATGCATTTAATTACCTTTTTAAAGCCTTTTTCTCGACAAAAATGCAGCAACAAACAAATCTGTAAACCTCCGCCGACCCGCCCTTGGCCGAGTGGTAGGACCATTGGCTGTCTGTCGTCAGCACTGAAATATATTTATATTTTTTAGTTTTATTTTCTGTTGATTTAAATATAAAATTAAAATAATTCATAAATTGCATTTTTTACCCACAAATGCACACTGCTGCCGATTGAATACCCAGCTGCCGACTGCAGCAGCAGCATCAGCAGCAGCAGGGCCCTCGCCCAAGCATCGAAGCATCTCTCGCAGGTGTACAGACAGCTCAGAAGTGTGCAGACACATCACAACAGAAAATACAAATAAAATACCTTTAGACAGACCCTGTAAGGCCTCCATCTACCTGCTCCGATGCGTTGGCCGGCGCCGTGCGTTGCAGCAGCATCAACATTCACGAAAACTGCAGCAGTAGCAGCAGCAGCAGCAGTAGCAGCAGCAGCAGCAGCAGCAAGGCTACATAAGTAGCGAAGTAGCAGACAGTAGCAGCAACAACCCCCCTTCCATATACTTCCTCCACTGCGTCAATTCGATACAAACGAAGCAAAATGTCTGTCTTTGTTCTGTTATGTTCGCTGTCTCTTCGCGTTGCGCACAGTAAGCACGCCTAAAGCGGAGCAGAAGTTGCTGCTGCTGCTGCTGCTGTTGCTGCTGCTGCTGGTTCAGCTACGGACAAAGGCTGCAGCAACTCCTCAGGCCGTCTCTTCGCCTCCAGGCGAAGGCGGAGAGGCCCGCCAGATCACATCTCGAACGCACGGGGGAGAAGTTGCTGCTGTTGCTGCTGTTCTTGCTGCTGTTGCTGCTGTTGCTGTTGCTGCTGCTGGTCTGTGTGCGGGGTCTGCTTTATAATTTTTTGAATTAGCACTGCCTGAAGAGCGACGGGGGCGTCGGCCGTCAATCGAATGGTGGGGGTTTGACTCAGCGTGATTTGCCCCATAACCTGCAGATTAGGGTTTAGGGTTTAGGGTTTAGGGTTTAGGGTTTAGAGCGTACTTTGCTGTATTGCCCTGCATGCAGCAGCTCCTTGACGAGGAACGGCACTTCGTTTACTTTTAAGCTCGCTACAACTCCACCGCAGGGCGAGCCCACCTCCACAGTAACAAAATACCTCCCCAGCCTGCATATTAGGGTTTAGGGTTTAGGGTTTAGGGTTTAGGGTTTAGATTGCGTACGACGGCATATCAATAGACCAGGAGTTGGGAAAGTTGCAATCAACCAGCGGAGAACATCGATCAGCCTCTGTGCAGTTTGGCTGAGGAAACGAAACTCCCCCCCGAGTTGCTGCTGCAGCTGCTGCTGCTGCTGCTGCTCCTGCTGCTGTTCCTGCTGCTGCTGCTGCTGCTGGTTTTTCTTTGCAATCTTCAGGGTGAACAAGGGGCGCCTGGTGTTCCCACCCAAAGACGAAGGCCCCTCGTTGTGCTTTAGGCGAGCCGTCGTCTGCAGCGAGGAGTATTTTAATAAAAAAAGAAAAATAATAAAATCAGACAAAGACACAAAACCCTCAACTAATGAAGAAAGAGCAAACAAGAAAACAACAAAGCATGCAGCAGACGCAGCAGCAGAAACAGAGAATGGAGGGAAAAAATAAACAAAAAAAAACTTCAAGGCGATGTCTAGCTTAGATGCATGCAAGCAGACGAAAAACAAACATATAATAAAAACTCTAGCTTATGTGCATGCAAACACAAGAAGAAGAAAAGACAAAACAAATAAAAAATAAAATTAAGTTTTTTTTCTTACCTTGTTTAAAACCCGCAGGGATAAACCCTGATGATCTCTCTCCAAATATAATTCCTAAGTTGTCTGTTTTGTCTTCTTTCTGTTCTTTTTCTTTTGTCTGCAGTAAAAAAGAAAGAAATAAAAGCATAGTAATAATGATAATAACAAATAAATAAACAAGTGTGGTAGCCGTTGGCTTGTGTTTATGTTTGTTTTGTTATTGTTTATTGCTTCTTTTTCGTCTTTGTCTTTGTTTGTTTTTCTTTGTTTTTCTTCTTTTTTTCTGCTCTTACTTGCATGCAAGGGACTCCGATAAAGGCGACGGAGCCTCCTGTGCCTTTAGCGGTGTCTATTGACCTTGTGGCTGTACACCGCAGCAGCAATAAGCATTAATTAATATATTTCTTTCTTGCTTCAGCCCCAAACAAATAAACAAATAAACACAAACCTAAAATACGAAGACGCGCTCCCCGCACCACCTTTGCAGGAAATTGATATGTGTGGTCGCCCTCACGAACGGCGAATTTATACACCTCTTGGCTGCCTGAGGGGAGTACATATTCAAATAAACATGCATGCATAGATGTATGCATGCAAGTATACATGCATGCAATGATGCATTCAAATATGCATGCAAATATACATGTAAAGATGCATGCAATGATGCAAGCATGCATGCATGCATCATTGCGCGCAGAGAGATGTATGCAAATATGCATGCAAAGATTTATGCAAAATTGCATGCATGATTGCATGCAAAGAAGTGTGGGGTGTGAATGCATGCATGCAAAGGCTGCTGTAGAGCAGACGAACCTGGAAACTCCACAGCAATTTCCGTGGGCCAAGTGGCGGGGTCATCGAGGGTCTTGAACTGCAACGAGAAGGGTTTAAGACTTAGGGTTTAGGGTTTAGGGTTTAGGGTTTAGGGTTTGAGAGGAGGCCTTACCTGCACTTCCTGAATCTCCACCGGTACCTTAAAAGAGACGGCGATCAATTCGTTGGCGCATCGCCCTGCTGCAGTTTCCCAGGAGGCGAAGGGCAAATCTTTATTCAAACCCGAAAGCCCCGCGCTGCAGTCTCGTTGTGCTGCAGCAGCAAATATCGCATGCACGCATGCATGCATGCATGCATGCATGCGTGTAATATAGCATCTATTAAGTTGGGTTTGAGCGGATGTGAGGGTAGAAGAGACTCACGAGAAGCAGCAGAAGACTGAGAACAGCCGCTATAAGCGGCTGAACGCGGCAGAGACACCGCCTCCGCATTTCCTTCGCATGAATGTGCAGAGACCCTCACAGGTTCAAAGAAAATAAAAAATGATATCCCTAAACAAAACAAAACATAATTCAACGCATTTAAACTCCTGCGAATGATGCTACTACTACTACTGCTGCTTCTATTGCTGCTGCTGCAGTTGCTGCTGCTGTTGCTGCTGTAGTTGTTGCTGCTGCTGCTGCTGCTTACCAGGGGGGACGTCGATGGCTACCATTCCAGGGAGGGCCCTCGCTGCGAATAAGGCGTAGTGATCTTGTTGAGTAGCTTTCGCCTGAATGAAAAGAAGGAGGTGCATGCAGCAGAGAGAAGAGGAAAAGAAAGAAAATAAACCCTGTGTGAGTGGGAGAGACAACGAGCTGTCTGTACACCTCATGGTGTTGGGTGCTGCTTACGTCGCGGGAAGCTGCGGTGTATACGCTGATGGTGTTGTCTATAGAAGCAAATACTAAGGGCTGATATCCAAGGTGGTGAGAGGCCGCAGGAGTCTTTTTTGTTTCCCTAGGAATTGCAACAAACACTACGCAGTCAGCAGACACCTCGAACTGGACAGTGGTTGCTGCACCTGCAGCAGCAGCAGCTGCTGCTGCTGCTGCAGTTGTTGCTGCTTCTGCACTCTGCGGGGAGGGGGCCCTATGAGTTCGAAGCAGGCTGAGTCCCCTGTAGTAAGCAGGAATATCAGCGAGGAAGTGCTGAGTAGAGTCGATGAAGGCGAGGTCTCCCTCCTCTAGCGAAGTCCTGTACACAAAAACAGACATCCATTAACCGCTTCCTCATGCATGCATGCAAATATCACCCCGTGCATACATCGCCAGATGCATGCATCACTGCATGCAACCATCACTGCATGCAACCATCACTGCATGCAACCATCACTGCATGCATGCAACACTGCATACATGCAACGCCGCATGCAAGCATAAGTGCACGCATGAATGTAAACATGCATGCATGCATGCATGCATGCAGCGCTTACAAGTCATAGGAGGCCCCAGGAAGCCCTGCAATTTTGAGGAGAGGCGGTGAATTGCTTTGAAAGAAAAAGGGAGGCGGGATCGTCTGCTCCGGCAGTGTGGAGGACGTCCAACCCAAGACGACGCGGCCCTAGAAGAAGAAAAAAGAAAGAAGAATAAAGTAGTAAATAAATAAATTAAATAGGGGTATTAATTAATTGTTTAATTAGTACATTCATCAATTAATTAATAAACCAATTCATTAACTAATCTTTCAATGTATATGTAAATAAGTAAGAAGAGATTACCAGAGATAAGTCAAACACACGAATGCAGGACAGAGACAAGAGCAACAGAGGTATAAATCAAGGCAGCATTACTTAATGCGTAAAGGCTATAAATAAATAAATAAATAAACTAAATAACCGATTAAATTAATTACGTTATTAACCAATATATGAACGAACGTGCAAACACACATAAAAAAATTGTGAAAAAATACATCGATAGACAGGTAAAAAATATGAAGAAATGAACAAAATAATAAATAATATATAACAAATAACAAATAATAAATAACAAATAATAAATAATAAATAACAAATAATAAATAATAAATAATAAATAACAAATAATAAACAATAAATAATAAATAATAAGTAATAAATAACAAATAATAAATAATAAATAATAAATAACAAACAATAAATAATAAATATAAAAGAATTGAAAATACCAAATACAAATAAATAAATAAAATGCATGAAAATAAACACAAGTATTAAGCAGCTACAGAAGAAGGAAAGCATTATTATTCAAGGAGATAAAACAGCTGTTGTCCCTCTCCCCAGCAGCAAAGAAAGAAATACAAATAAATAAAAATATAAACTTACAGAAGTCGGCTCTTTGAATTTGTGCGAAGCGAGATGAAAATATTCAACGCGAAGTCGATGACGATGGCCCGCCTTTAGGTCCTGCATGCAGACATATTATATTTATCTGCTTATTTATTTGTTTATTTGTTTATTTGTTTATTTGTTTATCTACTACTGAGGTGGTTAATCTATATAACACCTTATACCTATTATTGACCTACTGAACCCAATACATGCATACATTCATATATATATATATATATATATATACGCATATATATACATATATATATATATATAAACTTAATGCCTGTTTTGTCTCACTAGTGTGTTGGAGTAAATCTTGGCTTCTCCTGTGAAGCCCGTGGGTTGTATTGTTTGTATGGTTTGATTTTCTTTGAATGAATCTCCTTCTTCTGGTGTTTGCATGCGGTCTACAATAACTGATGAGTTATCGATGAAGACGCGCACTCCGCAGTCTGCTCGGGTGTACAGACGATAGCGATCGGTGGTAGGAGGGGTTAAATACCCTTCAAAGCGAATTGAGAAAGACTCCACAGGAACATCGGCATGAGGAGAAAGACTAGCCACCCGAAGATCAACAGAAGATATATCGCTGTATGCTGCTGCAGGCTCCTCAAAGTAAGGGTTGCTGTAATATGTAGCGCGTAGGCCGTCAGCAGAAGGCTGAGATAAAAAATAAAGAAATAAACAAACAAAAAGGATAAAGAAAATAAAATGTCAAGGAAGAAATATAGAAGATGATATAATAAAATGACGAAAACAAGAAAAAGAAAAGAAGAAGCGCCAGAAGAAAAAGAAGAAAAAAAAAGAAAATAAAAGTTTTTTTAATGAAAAGAAAAAGAGCAAAAGGCTGCAGAAGAAGAGTAGGAGACATTCAAAGGAAAGGGAGAAAAGAAGAAGAAAATAAAAGAATATGAAGCATAAGACAAAGACAGAGAAGAAGCAGAAGAAAGAAAGAAGAAAACCTTTTTTGTTTAAATATGCATGAGTCTGCATGCAATATTTATTTCTTCTTATTCACCACGCACCTCGTCTTCATAACCTCGAACAGCTGAAAGAGTAAAAATAAAACAAATGAAATAAAAGAAAAAATAAAGAGATATAGAGCAGAAATAAAACAAGAGATAAAAAACAGATATACAGCAACGCAAATGAAGCCCAAGGGAACAAAACAAAGAAAAGAAAAAGAGATAACAACAGATGCAGTCTATATTTACTGCTGCTGCTGCTGCTGCTGCTGCTGCTGCTTCACGCACAGCAACACATCCCTTCCCGTTTTTGTTGTGTTTAAACTTACCACTACAGCTGAAGATATTGTGTTTTGCTGCTTCTTGATCTCTTTCTACTTCGTTCTTTGCATGCGCTGCTACTGCGTGAAGTGCGTTCAGACGCGAAAAATTTGCTCGCAATTCCTGCAAAGCGCGCGAAGAACCCGAAATAATTTTCTCCACTTCCTGCTGCCTCTCCGCTGCTGATGTAGAAGCAACACAGAGCTGAAGCCAAAGAAAAAGAATTATAATAATAATAATAATAATAATAATAATAATAATAATAATAGTTGGAATAATAATAGGGGTAATTATAATGTACTGAAGAGGCAGAAGAGGCAGAAGAGGAAGAAAAAAAGAGAAAAAGAAAAAGAAAAGGAAGAAGAAAAAGGAAAAAAAGAAAGAAAAAAAGGAAAAAAACAAGAAGGCGAAGAAGAAGAAGACGAAAAAGAAAAAGAAAAAGCAAGAGAAAAAGAAAGAGAAAAAGAAGAATAAAAAAGAAGAAAGAGAATAATGAAGAAATATGAAATCCTTCTGTGATGAGCGACGCACTTGTTGGTACTTCTGCAGCATGAAGAGCAGACGTCTGCATTTATTTGCATTAACTAATAAAAATCAAAATTTAATTGTTTACTTATTTTATCTTGTCTTTACTTATTTATTGTTTCCTGTTTGTTTAGTCCTTTACTTCACGACTTAATTATTTATGTATTTTGTTCATTCAATCACTCATTCATTTCCTTATTTATTTATTTATTTATTTATTTATTTATTTATTTGTTTATTTATTTGTTTTGCGTACTGGTCTTGGGCTTGAAAGAAGGCGGCCCTTTGCTGCATTTCTGCAATTCGTTTCCTCGCGATATCTCTGAAAAAGAAAAAAGAATTATATTTGTGCTGTTTACTTTTGTTTTTGTTTTTATTTCTGTTGCCTTTTTTCTATTCACGCTGTTGTTTGTTTATTTCTTTTGCTGTTGTTTATGCTTTTTTCTTCTTTTTTCTGTTGTGGCTGTTGTTGTTGTTTATGCATTACTTTTGTTCTACTTTTGTTTGTTTACTTCTTTTGCTTTCTTTGCTGCTGTTTCTTTTTGTTTCTGTTTATTGATATCCTGTGTGTTGTTGGTTGTTGTTTATTTATTTTTTGTTTTGCTTCCTGTTGTTTATTTATATCGTTTCTTTTGTCTTCTGTTTATGTACTTCTGTTTTGTCTGCTGATGCTTATTGATTTTCCTCGTTTTGTTTGCTGTTCTTTATTTATTTCATTCTTTTGTTTATTTATTTCTTTTGTTTTGTTTGCTGTTGATTATTTGGTTTGTTTAATAGACACAGCAATTACCGGAAAGCGACGCGGACGGCTTCATAGTTGACGACTTCTGCAGCGTTTGTTGCATTAGCAAATTAAAATGAGATTAGCAGCTGTTGAAGGAAGAAAAAGAAGAAATAAATAAACAAATACACTTCGTATTTACCTTGGCAGTGGTCCCAGTCTCTCGCTCCTTTTCCTAACAACTGAACTTCTACGTAGCACCACTCTCTGCCTGTTTCAAAGCCCTTATAAATAATCATTTGCATTTAAATTGTTTCTCTACGTATTTTCTTATCCTAAACCCTAAACCCTAAATCCTAAACCCTACGCACCCGCACACATACCCATGGCTAACTGAGACGCCCCAAATGCATCTATTTTCACGTAGTTTTAGAGGTATACTGATGTTTAGCTTCTACAAACCTGTAAGGCCTTCAGGATTTCTCGCAGTTGTACAGTCAGTGTAAGTTCGCCCATCTTGAACGAAGGCGGCAGCACAGAGGCGGCCATCGACTGTTTTCCTGTGAAGTTGGCGAAATTCTGTGAGGCTCTGAAGCATTTTTAGAAATAAATACAATTAATAAAAACAAAATCAAAAACTATCTGCTCAAACCTTAAGGGTTTTCCTGTCGTAACCAGCCTCCTGTGCCCAACTTGAACGTAAGAGATGTGCGCTCCACAGAAACAGACGAAGAAAGAATAATCTTTTTAATGCCATTTCTGGCTTTATATATGGAGAGGAAATGAATACACATAAATAAAAGGAAATAAAGATGAAAACAAAGATGGTTTGGAGTTGCTAGAGAAAAAAAAAGGAGCCGACACCAAGTCGGTTTCTTGAATTTGAATGGGGGAGGTGCATATACACCCGAACACTGGGGCTCTGAATAGAGCGAAAAAAGAGGAAACAACAGATTATATCATTTAATTTATAAGTCAGCATCATCGTCTTCTTCAATTTTATCGAATTCATTCATTCCGTTCAACACTGTTTGCCCTATTTCCACTTGCTCTCTGGAGCGGTGTTCTACTTCATCTTCTGCATCATTCTCATCGGCTTTCTGCTCTTCATTCGTCAGCTCTTTCGTCCTTTTATTCTGCTCTATCTTCTCCCTTATCAATTGGATTATAGCCTTGTCGGTACGCCGAGATAAAATAGCTATCTTTCTCTCTACATCTCTCTTCAGGTCCCAGTTGGGTCGACGCGGCACTACTTGAGAGAGAATATCCTGAACAATCAAAACCAGAGGAAGAAAACAAAAAAGAATTAAAACAATAAAAAGCTATAAAAGAAAAGGAAGGGAAAAGAAATGCGAGAAATGAGAGAAGGAAATGTAAGAAAAGCGGAGAACCTCAAAACAGTGCAAAGTAAACAGGCACATGACTTTGCATGCAAACAATAAGAAAATAAATAAATAAAAATAAACAAACCAGCAAAAATTTCCACTGAAGACGACAGCAAATTGAACAGCACAACAAAAGAAGACGGATGAACCTCCTACTTCAGACCCTGCTGCTGCTGCTGCCGTCATTGCTGCTGCTGTCAACGCTGCTGCACTGAGTGCTGCTGCCTTCACTACTACTGCTACTGCTGTTAGCGCTGCTACTGCTGCTGCTGCTCTTGCTGCCGCCAGTGCTGCTTCTACTGCTGCTGTTACTGCAGCAAGCGCTCCTAGCGTTGCTGCTCCTCCTGTTTGTGCTGCTGTTCCCCTATTGCGGCCTGAGCTGATGCAACACTCTGCTGCTGCTGCATCAGCAGCAGCAGCACATGCATCTGCTGCAGTTACTGCATCTGGTGCTGCATCAGTATCAGCAGGAAGCGATGGGCTGTATTTGTTTTGTTTGTGTTTGCTCTCACTTCATCTTTTGCTGCCTGTACAGCGCTTTCTGCTTCCAATGCAATTTGTTTTTCAAGTTCATCGATTGAAGGCCTCGGCAAACAAAACTGACGAAGTTTGCGGTCCTTAGGAACGTAATTTCTGAAGCGAAGTTCAAAAGAAGAAGATAGAGAAGAGCTCTCTTCCACGTCTTCACCCATGGCGGAGCAAGCAAGTAAGAAGCAGCAAAAAGGGAGGCAGCAATTGCAGCAACAGCAGCAGCAAGTGCGGCTGCAGCAGCAAATAGAACGCCAGTACAGTAGGAGGAGGAAGAAGTTTGCTTAGGGCTGCTGCTGCAGAAGGGTGTTGTGCTGCAGGGAGAAAGAATAAGATTATAAAGTAAAGCCTAGGACTCGTATGGAGAGAAGCTGATGATATAATAACAATAAACCCTAAACCCTAAACCCTAAACCCTCAACATGAACTTGAATGCATAGACCCAACTCGCTGCGTCGGTAGACTGCTGCCGCCTCCCCGAGCGACAAAATATGAAGAAAGAAGAGAAGAAAAGTAAAAGGAAGAATATAAACTCAATAAATATTTAATTTTAAATTTGTTTTTAGAATTTTTTGCTGCTGCTTCGCTCTGCTGTACGCAGAGAAAACGCAGCGGCGGCTGCCAGCCCCTCTACAACGGGATACAGATATGCTAAGAAGATGAAGAAAAAAGTTGAATAAAAAGCAAAAAGAGTTTTAAATAGAAAAAGAAAAAACAATTTAAATTGTTATTAATATTATTCTTTCGTTTTTATTCAATCTAAATGCATCCGCTTGCATGCATGCATGCATACAGACAACAACAGACTCTAACGGTGCCGGCTGCTCAAGAGAAATTTTCTTTGTCTTTTTTCTCTTCTATTTATCTACAATTTAAACAAAAGAATTATATCTAAAGGCCTCACACACGCAAATATAAAGAGAAAGAATAACAGCAGCAACACCAACAGCAACACCAGCAGCAGCAACAACAACAGCACCAACAATAGCAGAAACAACAACAATAACAGCAGCAGCCACACCAATAACAAGCGCAGCAGAAACAAGAACAGCAGCAGCAGCAGCAGCAGCAACAGCAGCAGCAAGAGGAATAAGAATTGGTTCTGCCTTTCATATCTATTGAGAGCGTTTATTGTAAACTTCTTGTTTTTCTTCTTTTCTGCATTTCTCCTCCTGTCTGCAGAGAGTATCTTTACTTGTTTATTTCTCTCTTAAACAATTTAAATAATATCTCTTTTTTATTTTCTCTTTTTTATTCATTAAAAACAAAATGGTTCGGCTGCTGCTGCGCATGCGAGCGGAGCTTGAAAATGTCGAATTGATTGAATTCCCAGAGGATTACACCTGGAATGTAGACGGTAAGGCCACGTGAATAAGCAGCAGCAGCAGCAGCAGCAGCAGCAATAACGGCAACAGCAGCAGCAGAAACAGCAGCAGCAAAGGGAATAGCAAAAGGAGAAGCGAAAGCAGCAGCAGCAGCCGTAGTCGCAGTCGCAGCGGCAGCAGCAGCAATTGCAACGGCAGCAGCAGCAGCAGTAGCAGCATCAAGAGTAGTAGTAGCAGCATCAGTAATTTTTGTTTATTTTGCTTTGTTTTGTTGTTATTTGCTGTTTATGACTGCGCCCTCCTAATAATATTTGTGTATCGCCTTATATATATATATATATATACATTATATATATTATATATTATATATATTATATATATTATATGTATATATTATATATAGATGTATATATATAGGTCTATCTATATATCTGTCTGTCTCTCCATCTGCTTTTATTTATTTTCATTTTTACTCCTCTTCTCTGTTCTTTTTTACTTCGTTTGATTTTATTTTTAATTTTTTTATTTTTATTCTTTTTAATTCTTTTCTTTTTTCTTGATTTTTATTGTTAAAAGAAGTATAAATAAACAAAAGTATTTTATTTATTTATATTTGTTTTAATTTTTTCTTTTAACTGCTTGTCTTTGTTTTTATTTTCAGTAGTACAGGCTGGAGGGACAGAAGAAAGAAAAGGCATAACTTTGTCTGCAGCAGAGACAGTCGATATACCCAACAGCAGAGGGTAAGGGGGCCCCTACACTCTAGGGTTTAGGGTTTAGGGTTTAGGGTTTAGGGTTTTAGGTTTAACCCTAAACCCTCAACAACTAATTCATTTCTATGCGGGGGCCCCTCTTAGTTCTTTTTATAGAGGGGTCCCCTTTAGCTCCTCTTGCACCCCTTACAAAACCCTAAACCCTAAACCCTAAATCCTAAACCCTTGAGTGTGAAACTGCTTGAAGGGGCCCCCTGAATGTTGAGGGGGGCCCCTATAGCTGTAGAGAAGAGGGCTCAGTTGGGGGCCCCCTCTTTGTTTTTGTTGTGGGTTTGCAGCACTGCGAATTTAGTGCTGCGGTTTGATGGCAGCAAACAAGCTGCAACAATTAACGTCGAACAAGTAAGCAGCAAGCCGCCTGCTGCTGCTGCTGCTGCTGCTGTTGGTGCTGTTGCTCCTGCTGCTGTTGCTGCTGCTGTGAGAAGCTCCTTTCTGCTGCTGCTGCTGCTGGGGTTTAGCGCAGTCTGTTGCTGCTCGCGGTTCTGCCTGTCGCTGGTGTTGCAAGCCGCTGCTGTTGCTGCTGCTGCTGCTTGCTGCGGCTGTTGCTGCTGCTGGAGCCTCTTGCTGCTCTTTTGCTGCTTCTGCTGCAGCTTAAAGGCGTGACAAGGCCATACACTGCAGCAGACAGCGGCAACTTCGTCCCCATCGTATGCTTCGAATGCAGAGGGTGTGCTTCTTCATGCAGCAGCAGCAGCACCAGCAGCAGCAGCAGCAGCAGCAGTAGCAGCAGCATCAAGTGTAGCACCAGCAATAGCAAGAGCAGCATTAGCAGCATCAGCAGCAATAGCAGCACCAGCAGCAATAGCAGCAGTAGCAGGAACAGCAATAGAAACAGCAGCAATAGCAGCAGCAGCAGTAGCAACAGCAGCAACAAGGGTAGCAGAAACAGCACCAGGACCAATAGCAGGCAGCAGCAGCCCAACTCCTAGCAGCAGCAGCAGCAGCAGCAGCGCGAGCAGCAGCAGCATTAGCAGCAACGGTGCCCTCTGTATCTGTGGCGTTGTATATAGATGTATATTGATATTTTTGTTTATTGCTTGATGCTGTTTATTATATTATTTTGCTTTCTGGTGTTTGCTTGCATGCGTTGGGGTGTACGTGCAGCTTAGAGATAAGCAAATGGCTGCCGACTGCGGGGTGTACAGTGAAGAGCAAGAAAAGCATGTTTAAAGATGTAGATATCTGTGAAGATTGGGCAGAGACTTTGACGAGGTAAAATTAATTTAAATATAAATAATATATTTACAACCAATCTGCACAAACAATACTCAGAAATATCCACGTAGCAGCTGTTGCTGCTGCAACAATCATAGCAGCAGCTGCTGCTGCTGCAACACCAACGGCAGCAGCACAAACAGTAACGCCACAGCACTAGCACCAGCAGCAGTAGCAGCAGCAGTAGCAGTAACAGCAGCAGTAATGGCAGCAGCAGCAGGAGTAGCAGCAAGAGCAGTAGCAGCAGCACGAAAAAAATATTACATCATTCACCCTTGTCAAACCCACAGACGCCCCCATGAGAAGGCCTAACAAGCCCTTAAAAGAATCGCATGCATGCAGTCGCAGCACTTCCTGCTGCTGCTGATGCTGCTGATGCTGCTGCTGCTGTTGCTGCTTGTGTACACCTCGCAGGCAGCAAATGAAAGCGTCGGCATCTACAACCTTGAATTTGATATTGTTGTACATAAATAATTTAAAATAATAATGTAAAGGGGCCCCCACACTCTCTAGAGGTTTCATTACCCCCTCATTAGGGGGCCCCCTCTAAATCAACAGGGGCCCCCACTAAAGACGAAGACAGCAACCATTCAAAACATTCACGAGGGGGCCCCCGGGTCCTTGTGGGGGCCCCCACAGTATAAGGGGGGCCCCTCGGGGGCTGTGGGGGCCCCCTGCTAGGGGGCCCCCGGGTCCTTATGGGGGACCCCACAGTATAAGGTGGGCCCCCCGGGGGTTGTGGGGGCCCCCACTATATATATATAAGGGGGGCCCCCATAACATAAGGGGGGCCCCCACAATATAAGGGGGCCCGCGAAAGATTGCCGGGGGACCTTTTATAAGAGAGGGGCCCCTTTGGGGGACTTTGGGGGTCACTGCAGCAACAGCTGCAGCAGCAGCAGCAGCAGCAGCTGCTGCTGCTGCTGCTGCTGCTGGGGGGAAGGATAAG
>NW_013547170.1:0-2500 GCF_000499425.1 Eimeria acervulina
GCACCACAAGCACTACGTGAAGCAGCACCACAAGCACTACGTGAAGCAGCACCACAAGCAGCACGTGCAGCAGCAGCAGCACGTGCAGCAGCAGCAGCACGTGCAGCAACAGCAGCAGGTGCAGCAGCAGCAGCAGCAGCAGCAGGAGGAGGGGGATGCATTACCGCATTCAACTCCTTGTCCGTTGAGGCCTGAGATGAGGACTTTAAGCTGCACCAATTTACTCATCGCTTCCATTCCAAAGGTGCCAATCTGACGGCTGTACAGATCGGTGTCGATGTGCGGAGGTGTGCTGCTGCTACTGCTGCTGCTGCTGCTGCTGCTGCAGCTGCCGCTGCTGCTGCTGCTACTGCTGCTGTCGCCCCGTTGACTCCCCATTTTCTGCGTACAAATGACGGCAGATATATCGCGAGATATAATAAAAAGAAAGCGGAATCAAAGTCTACACGAAGTACAGACAGCAGAAGCAACACAACCGGGTGCAGCAGCTGCAGCAGCTGCTGCTGCAGCAGCAGAAGCAGCAGCAGCGCGCGAAGGCAGTCGTGAGGATTCTCTGCATGGGTTATTATGCGCCCGAGAACTTGGGGTGTATGTACAGTATGCATGAGGAAGAAGAGGAAGGGTTCAGCAGCAACCAACGAAGACGCTATCTTTGCTGCTGTCTTTGCTGCGTCTCCCTCCGTCTCTGTCTGTTAGCTGATGCTGTCTGAGGCTTTTGTGTATAATTAGACAAACCTTTTTCGTTGTTTAGAGGCCTTTATAAACCCCAGCCACCCGAAGCGGCTGTATCTGTCTGCTGCACAACAAAGAGCGGAGGAGGAGAAGAAAGAAGATAACAAACCCTGAGAGAATTCCTCGCTTAAGAGCACCAACTCCTCAGCTATAGACGCATTCAAAAGAAAAGAAACAAAAACAAACACGCAACACTGCACGCTTATCAACAGCGACAGAAGAAGAGGCCTCCAGCCAGCCCCACTGCTCTCTTCTGTGCTGAGTTGCAACACATGGATACCTGCAGCTCTCGGGTGTATATGCAGGTAAATTAAAAAGAAAAATATACTTCTGTCTTCTAAAAATCCAATGAATCCAATCAAGAGCAGCTACAAAACAATAAGAAAAGTGCTACTTCTGCATTTCGAAATGGATAAGCGCCGCCGCTGTACATAACGCGCGGAGAGGAAACCCCCCTTAACCAGGTTCATTTGTTTGGTTTTTTAATGCGATTTCATGCAATAAAGTAAAATATATCAGAATATTAAACTTTAAAGAGGCAACGGTGGCTTTTTTGAAAATTCATTCTGAAATACAGAAACCACACTAGAAGAAACCTGGAGCCGCATCGGCCGGCGCGAGTTCTTCCGTTGGTTATAAAAGAAGCGTCTCGTCTTTAAAAGATAATTGAAGTATAAATGCAGCTAATTAAGACAAAACAAATGACAGAAAAGGACCTCCTTATGCATTCATCCTTTCATATATTCAGAACCGTACATATTTAGGTGTACGTACACCCGAAACGGTCATCTACGGGCACGCCCTTCACTGGCGAATTTGCAAAACCGGAAAATGCTGAAAAAATGCAGCATTTGTTTCCTTTTTTTACCGAAACATCAAAGAAGAAAGTATTTCACTCAAGCGGATGTTCTATTTATCTACATTTTCCCTCTTTTTCCTCTCTGTTTCCGGTGGTTCCTCTGCCGAGCCGTTCATTGCTGAGGTGCCTTCGCTAAACCCCAACGCATTTAGTGTTCGTTTCAGCGAAACTACTTCAAAACAAAGTCCTGTATCAGGGTGAGTGGTGTTTTCTCTTCTCCGTTTCCTTATTTAAGATCCTTGTCCATTACTAATACACGTACGCTGCTCCTGCGCCCCAGGTTGTTGCAGGTGCGTGCAGAAGTCCATTACTAATACACGTACGCTGCTCCTGCGCCCCAGGTTGTTGCAGGTGCGTGCAGAAGCTGCAATAGATTTCAGTAGCTGCAAGAACAACACTTTAAAGAATTTGCCTCCGTAGACCCTCATGGCTCTTCTCACTTCGATTTTACCGAAGCCCGGGGAGCCTGGCGGCAAACATTTGGAGGTGTGTCTGCTGGTTTGTGTATCTGTGTATGTGTGTGGTGTTTCCTCTGCTAGCAGTACAAGGATGTGTATTATAACTACTCTTTCTTCTCTCTTCATCTCCTGCATGTTTTTCTTCAGGGGCCTGAAGAGAACGCCTTCAATGTTGCTTTAAACACAGCCTTGCACGAGGTAGGCAAAGTCTTCATAACAAATGTTTTTTAATTGAGTGTAAATAAATACATCTACAAATGCGTATTTGTTTATTTGTTTATTTTGTTCTTGAATATTTATTAGTGTATATATTTGTTGGTTTATTTGCGTATTATCAATATTCAATTACTTAATGCATTTTTTAAAACTCTTTTTCTGTTTTTGCTTAGGCTGAAGGAAAAGTTTCTTCTTCTTTGAAGGACGCCACCAACAACAACAAAATCAACAGCGG
>NW_013547170.1:7500-15884 GCF_000499425.1 Eimeria acervulina
CTCTGGGTAGTTTGCTGCTGTCAATACGACAGCTAGGAGGAAAGCAGTTCGAATAAGGCGGGCCCTCCACAGCCTATGGAGGTGGTTGCAAGAGTCGTTTGCTGCTGCTGTTGCTGCTGTTGCTGCTGCTGCTGCTGCTGCTGCTGCTGCTTGCAGCTGCTGCTTGCAGTGCTGCAGCAGCAAAGATAAGGCGGATACGCTATCGATAGAACTTCCACAGAAGTGTGGGGCGACCGCAAACAAAATGCGAGCACTAAACGGCACCATGCTGCCTCTATAACACACAAACCCTAAACCCTAAACCCTAAACCCTAAACCCTAAACCCTAAACCCTAGATGAAAAGATATATGCTAAACTGGTGCGTGCATCCGCCCCTCTAAACCCTGAATTGGGGTTTAAACCCTCAAACCCTAAACCCTAAACCTTCCCCTCTAAACCCTAAACCCTAGAATGCACCCCGCGAGCCGGCAGGGCAACTGCAGCCCTGAAGTCCCAAACCCTAAACCCTAAACCCTAAACCCTAAACCCTAAACCCTCGGCTTGCCTCTTTCCAGGGTAGAGATGGGGGTATTGTTCATAGTCCCAGCAAGGTGCAGATAAGCTTCCTACTGCTGCTGCTTCCTCAGCAGCAGCAGCAAAATTCTGCAGCACAAACCCCCCCAAGGTGTCTATACACCCCAACAAACAACGCAAACCACAAGGGTTTAGGGTTTAGGGTTTAGGGTTTAGGGTTTACGGATAAACGCAGGAGACAAAAAAGACGCAAAGTTCGCAGCTGGAGATACACCCGAGGAGGCAGATTGGTAGAAGACTGAAGACAAACAAAACCCTAAACCCTAAACCCTAAACCCTAAAAGAAGCATCTAGGCGACAGCTATAAGAGCAGTAGCAACACATACGTAACCGCACCGGCAGCAGCAATAACAGCAGCAGCAGCAACAACAGCAGCAGCAACAACAACAGCAGTAGGAGAACACGCAACAGCAGCAGCTGCTGCAACAGCAGAAGCATCAGCAGCTCAGCAGCACCGGCAGAAGCAAAAGAAGCAAAAGTAGCATCAGCGCAGCAGCAGCACGGCAGCAGCAGCAGCAGCAGCAGCAGCAGCAGCAGCAGCTGTTGCCTGCCTGCAGTTTTTCGAGTAGAAGGTTTGCTGCTCTGTCTGTCTCTTTTGCGCTGATGAGAGAAATAATAAACTCCATGTCGCTCTCTCTTTCACTTGCTGCTGAAGCACCCGCTGCAGCACTTGCTGCTGCTGCTGCTGCTGCTGCTGCTGCAGGAGCAGCAAAAGGGCGACCTGGAGGAGGAGGAGGAGGCTGCATCAACCAAGAAACGCAGAAGCAGCAGAAGTACCTATTGCTGCTGCTGTTGTTATTGCTGCCGTTGCTGCAGCAGCAAACGACAGCAGCTAACGCAACAGTAGCGGTAGCAGCAGCAGCAGCAGCAGCAGAAGCAGCAGCAGCAGCATACCACTGGTGGTTGTGGAGGGAGGTGCGCAGCGGGCATCAAAGATACGCCGAAAGGATTCGCTGCTGCTGCTTGAGTAACTCTGCTGTCGCCGCTGTTGCTGCTGTTGTTGCTGCTGCTGCTGCTGTTGTTGCTGCAGCTTGCTGCAGCAAGCTGCTGCTGGTTGCAAGGCACAGCATAATGCGGCTCCACAGAGACCCTTTCAGCATATGCAAACTGAGGTGTATGTGCAGCAGCAGCAGCAACTGGTGCTGCTACTGCCTCATGGGGGGTTAGACCGGCTGGAGGTGAATCTGCTGCTGTTGCTGCTGTTGCTTCTGCTGCTGCTGTTGCTGCCGCTGGTTGGTATTGCTGCTGAGGTGTATAGGCACCTTCTTTTTGTTCTTGTGACATAATAACTACTTTATTTTATCCTGATTTATCTAAAAAAGAAGAAGTTAGATTAACACTGAACGCTAGAGTTCAGGTGTATAGGCGGCTGCTTCTGTTGCGGTCTGCTGTCAGCAAGTGTATGAATTCTAAGAAAATAAGAGGAAAAATATAGAAAAAGAAATATTAATTATTATATTTATGTTGAAATTATAATTAAATTTAATTATTTTATCATATTTCTAAACAAAAAAAGATTATGCAACAAATTGCTGGCGGCCGCGAGCGGCACGCCTGCTGCATGCGGAGCGTCTCACAGATGAATTATTTACTCGATTAATTTAATTAAATTAATTAATTAATTAATTTATTTATTTATTTTCATCATTTTGTTGTTTATATCGCTCAGTTCAGCGCTTCTTTCTGCGGTTTTTGCAGTCAATTTGACGTAAGGCGTGCTGCGGTGTATGCGCAGCTGCAGATACACCCAAACTCTTCTTCTTTTATTATTGAAATCACCGCCCTTTTATTGCAAATCAGTGCAAAGTTAACTTCTTTATTCTCCTAAATAACTCTACACACAAATATATATACATGTACGTACCCAAGCACATTCATATATATATATATATGCAGATCCGTCTCTATCTATGTATATATATATATATATTTATATATGTGGAGATGCACAGGTAGAAGAATGAAGAGGGAGAGAGAGAAGGTAAGACAACGACCGAATTTTCATCTGTCTCTACCTCTTATCTGTCCTTCTCAGCCTTCCTACATATAAATATATATATATATATATATTTATATATATATGTACTTCATTTATATATATATTTTTAATATTTGCATGCAGAAGATGTCGCAGAAAATGGCATCGACTTGCCGTCGACTAAAAACACAAACAAAAGTTTCAACAAAATAATAATAATAAAAGTATGATAGTAATAATATTATATTACTCCCCTGAGCCTTCTTCAATAATAATAATAATATTATTATTATTATTGTTGTTGTTGATGATGTTATTATTATTATTAGTGCTCTCGCGATCCTCTCTTCGTGTATATATATATATATATACATATACATATATTATGTTTACATTTATTTGCGCAACGCATTTACATGTTTATTTATATGTTTATATATATATATATTTATATATCTATATCTCTGTATATATATTAAGATATAGTTAGGCATAATTATATATATAGTTTATTTTGTTATATATGCTTTTATGCTGCTATATATCTGTTTATATATGTAGATATATCAATCCATAGTCATGCACAATTATATATATATATATATATATATTTATATATTTATATATTTACATATTATTTATATGTGTAGATGTCTTTAGTTATATTGATGTATATAAACGTATATATATATACAAATACATGTATATATATATTTGTTTATATATATGTATATATATATATACATATATATATGTTTATATATATGTTTATAATTACTACAGTTAATTTTATTAATGTCAATTTCTTCTTTATAAACATATACACCCCACAAACAAGGCTACCCAACGGAACGCTGCATGTACACCCGTGCATGCGGTGTGCATGCATGCATGCATGCATGCACGCGGTGTTAATGCATGCATGCATGCACGCATGTATGCAGTGCATGCATGGGGTGTACATGCATGCATGGATGCATGCATGGAGTGTACGAGCATGCATGGGGTGTACATGCATGCATGCATGCACGCATGCATGCATGCATGCATTATGCTGTCTCCTCCGAGCCCTCTCCGAAACCGCCAAACCCTAAACCCTAAACCCTAAACCCTAAACGGGTTAAGGCTCATGGGGGGCTGACACTTAAACTCGAGGCGCCTCGCCTGCCGCAGCTGCTGCGTTCCTCTGTTCCTCCTCCTGCACAAGCCAAACCCTAAACCCTAAACCCTAAACCCTAAACCCTAAACCCTAAACCCTAGCTCAAGGGCATTTAGGCGTTTAGATACTGATGAAGAGAGGAGATAGAAGAAAGAATCCACACCTCTTTCTCTGCACAGGGTTTAGGGTTTATTACTTCTAGGGTTTAGGGTTTACTGCTGCTGCGGGCTGAGAGCAGCACTAGCATTACTTCATTAAAAAAGGGTTTACATAAATTACTGTAAAAGTCTACGGTGTACTGCGAGGGTTTAGGGTTTGTTGTGAGGGTTTAGGGTTTAGCATTAAAAAAAACGAGAATAAGGTGTAAGCAAGTAGTGGTATGTTATAAGTATATGATTTTGCATGTTGATTAGATTCGGAAAAAAGGGTTTAGGGTTTAGGGTTTAGGGTTTAGGAGGGTTTGGACATACGAGTACGGGTTGAAAGTAAGGGTGTTTGAGTGCATCTTTCGGCAGTATTCTTTTCTGATGATCGTACACCAGCATCTTATCAATTAAATCAACTGCCTCCGGCACAGCTAAGTGCTGATTCTCAGAAGATATAAACTTTGTCCACGGCTTCTTTGTATGCTTCCCTATCATCTGTAAAAAATTCTTCTCTAAGCTCAAATCGTACTTATCCAGATATGCGTATAAACCGTCTGTCCCTGTAAACATACATATTTTATATATATTATATATATTATATATTATATATTGTATTTAATATATATATATTATATATTATATATTATATTTGATATATATATATTATATTATATATATAATATGTAATATATAATGTATAATATATAATGTATAATATATTATACAATATACATATATATATATATATATGTGGATGAGGGTTTAGGGTTTAGGGTAGTGCTTGTAGGTATATATATATATATATATATATATATAATATATATATATATATATACAAACACTACTACCCTAAACCCTAAACCCTAAACACTTGGAAAGCTTAAATCTAAGAAAACCCTAAACCCGAGGAGACAATAAACCCTAGTAAACCCTAGAATAAACCCTTAACCCTAAACCCTAAACCCTAATCACACACCAAATAAATAAACGAAACCCTCTACTGTTCAACCCAATACAATAACATGCACTCCATACAAGCAATAAACCCTAAACCCTAAACCCTAAACCCTAAACCCTAAACCCTACCCAGGACTCTGGCGATCTTCACAAGTTGGTCGTAGTTGTCGTGGCCATAGAAAAACGGCTCCTTCTTGAATATCTGGAACCGCAAACCCTAAACCCTAAACCCTAAACCCTAAACCCTAACCCCTTGCCCTAAACCCTAAAATCTAAAACCTACACCCGCCGGCCAAGCCCCGGACCCTGGAAGCTAAACCCTATACCCTGAAGCCTATCCCCATACCCCAACACGCCTCCCAAACCCTAAACCCTAAACCCTAAACCCTAAACCCTAAACCCTAAACCCTAAACCCTAAACCTCAAACCCTAAACCCTAAACCCTAAACCCTAAACCCTAAACCCTAAACCCTAAACCCTAAACCCTCGCTCACAATGCCTGCCAGCATGCATCCTAAACTCCACATGTCGAGGGAGTAATCGTACACCTGCAAATCCACTAACAACTCCGGCCCCTTGTAGTACCGACTCGCCACCTGCGCTCACAAACCCTACACCCTAAACCCTAAACCCTAAACCCTAAACCCTAAACCCTAAACCCTAAAACCTAAACCCTGAAGCGCCACTAACGGCCCCTAAACCCAAACAAACCCTCACGCTACGCGCAAGAGGCAACGGAGAGGATATGCCTTCCTGCAGCTGCAAAGAAGCCCTCCACATCAAACCCTAAACCCTTAACCCTAAACCCTAAACCCTAAACCCTCGGCAACGTACGCGGACGTTGTACTCGTGCCCGGGATGATAGAACTCCGCCAGACCCCAATCAATGAGTCTCAACTCCCTGCAGCAAACAGCAAAGCGAGGGTTTGCGGTGTCTGTACACCCCAGAGAAGTTAAGGCTTCTTCAGGGTTTAGGGTTTAGGGTTTTGAGGTTATCACCTCTTTTCGTGGTCTATCATCACGTTGTGGGGCTTCACGTCTCGATGCATTATTCCCTGGCTGTGGCAGTAATCCAAAGCCTGCAACAAACCCTAAACCCTAGAACCTAAACCCTAAACCCTCGAGGCCCCAATCCCTGGGCCCCGATAGGCTGTAAACCCTAAACCCTAAACCCTAAACCCTAATTCTGGTTGCAACTCAACACCAACCAACACCATTTAATGAGGCAGCTTGACATCCCCGCGAATCAAACCCTAAACCCTGAACCCCCAACCCTACGCCCTAATAAACCCTAAACCCTAAACCCTAAACCCTACCCTGAGCAGCTGGTAGATGTAGTAGCGGATTTCGTAGTCCTGAAGTGTTGGGTAGAGGGTTTTGAAGTCGACGTTGTTAACATATTCAAAAATCTGCATCCACAAACCCTAAACCCTAAACCCTAAACCCTAAACCCTAAACCCTAATTCCGTCTACCTCATCGGTTGATTGCATGAATGTTGACGCAGTGTATAAATGAGGGTTTGTCTTTGTAAATCTACAAGTGAGGGTTTAGGGTTTAGGGTTTACAATTAGGGTGATGAATTATTATAAAGGTTCAAATTAGGGTTTAGGGTTTAGGGTTTAGGGTTTAGGGTTTAGGGTTTACGTACGAGGGCTGGAGTGCGGCTTAAGGGGTCTTTAACAACATCGAGGAGTTTAATTATATTGGGGCCCCCAAATAAATTTTGTAGTATTTTAATCTCTCTTCTGATCTTCTTTTTTTTAACAGGTTTTAGCACTTTAACTACACATCTTTGTCCTACCACAGCTAAGCTCCTTCTCTGCTGCTGCTGATTAGGGTCTGCTGCAGCAGTTCCTGCTGCAGCAGCAGCAGCAGCAGCATTATTTGTATTTGTTTGTGCTGCAGCACCAGCCCCAGCCCCACCACTAGCAGCAGCAGCAGCCTGTTGTTGTTGCTGCTGCTGTTGCTGCTGCTGCTGCTGCTGCACACTATTATTATTATTATTATTATTATTATCCTGCTGCTGCTGCTGCTGCTGCTGCTGCTGCTGCTGCACAGCAACACAGACACCCTCGAAGACTTCGCTGTACTTGCCTCTGCCGAGCTTCCTAACTACTTCGTATCGATCAGGCGAACTCCAGACCACCGTAAAATTTTCATAGTCCCAGTACTGACGAGGACGGTTCACGTTCACTTCCGCGTAATACCGCGCTATGTTCGTCTGAACAAACATAAACCCTAAACCCTAATCAACCCTAATCAACCCTAATCAACCCTGATTAACCCTAATCAACCCTTAAAACAATCAGAAACCCTCATGAGACACTAAAACACACTTATAAACCCTTATTCACATTCACTTTCGCGTAATACCGCGCTATGTTCGTCTGAACAAACATAAACCCTAAACCCTAAACCCTAAACCCTAATCAACCCTAATCAACCCTGATTAACCCTAATCAACCCTAATCAACCCTTAAAAACTTTAATCAACCTTTAAAAACACTAATAAACCCTCATTCACGTTTACTTCCGCGTAATACCGCGCTATGTTCGTCTGAACGCAGATCAATCCTAAACCCTAAACCCTAAACCCTAAACCCTAAACCCTAATCAGCCCTAATCAACCCTAATCAACCATAATAAACCCTAATAAACAATCAGAAACCCTAATGAACCCTAATAAAATCTAAGAAACCCCAATAAACCCTAATAAACCCTAATGAAGCATAAGAAACCCTAATAAACCCTAATAAACCCTCATTCTGATTTGCTTCTGCGCAATACCGCGCTATGCTGGTCTTATAAACCCTAAACCCTAAAACCGTAAACCCCAGTAAACCCTAGGAAACCCTTTTAAGCCCTAATAAGCTCTAATAGACCCTTGGAAACCCTCATAAACCCTAATCTACACTAAGCAACACTAATAAACACTAATAAACCCTAAACCCTAAACCCTAATAAACCCTAATCGACACGAAGAAACCCTAATAAACACTAGGAAACACTAATAAACCCTAATAAACCCTAATTAACATTAATAAACCCTCATTAACCCTCACATGCCTTAATAAGCCCTAATAAACACTAATAAACCCTAATAAACACTATGAAACCGTAATAAACCCTAGAGAAACTTAATAAACCCTAATAAACATTAATAAGCCCTAATAAAACATATTGACAATCATAAACCCTCAAATAAAAGAAAGCTAAGAAAGAAGCAAAGAGAACGAGATGAAGAAAGATACACGCCAACACCACTCAGAAACCCTAAACCCTAAACCCTAAACACTAAACCCTAAACCCTAAACCCTAAACACTAAACACTTCTTGGGGCACGCAGAGAGGAATCAGCTTGAAAGACACTTAACAGGAAGCTCAACGGTGGTGATGAAGCAACAAACCCTAATCTGCTGCAGCGAAGACTAGGGTTTAGGGTTTAGGGTTTAGCCACTGCACGGGAGAGGGTTTAAGCTCGCAGGCAGCACAGCGACCGCGAGGGTTTAGGGTTTATGAAGAGGGTTTAGGGTTTATACTCACCGTTGTACTCGAAGACGAACCCGACG